>NC_046157.1:165473937-165676437 GCF_011064425.1 Rattus rattus | reverse complement strand
ACACACACACCCCTACCTGCTCAATAAGAGAAAAATCATGCCTGAAACTGGAAACTCGGTAATCTACCTGGCTGGGGCTAATAACGCCATGGATCTTGGAGAATCTACAATTTTTACTCTACTACACCAGCATAATTCCTAACTACAGTCCAAATATTTGCCCATATATCCACAGATAAGTGTAGATCTCAGTCCTCAACAAGGAAACCTCTTTTTGCAACACATGGAAACCATTACAGAAGAGCAAACTAAACAGAATTTAAAGAACAAGTGACCACCCCCAGCTGTCAGGTCTACAACGCCTGCAGTTAAGCTCAGAGACTATAGGGGAAGGCAGGGCTGAAAACTCTAAGTGTCAGAAGAACGGAAGCTTGCTGTGAGAGCATATCTCTTAGAATATCGGAGAAGCTACGCAGAATCCAATTAGCATGGCTGCTAACAAGACCTGAAGAAGGACACCACCAACAGGCAGGCTAGCATGGAGGGGAACTCATGCAGCCCCAACCATAGACAAAGAGCTACAGTCAGTAAGGAACAGTGAGGGCGGGAAAAACAATCTACCTCAGAAGAGCCTCCCCAGTATCAGTCTCCCTGAAATCATGCACAAGCAAATAACAATATACAGACCAAGCAGGTTTTATTTATATATTTAGGAATACAGGCATACACACAGAGAGTGCAAGGAGGAAATATATGGTAGGGGCTGAAAGAAGAAAAGGAAAAGGAAAAAAATGATGTAATTATATTTTAATTTCAAAAGATAAATACAAATTATATTTAAAAAGTTTTTTTTTTAAAAATCCCAAAGCAAGTCTGTTAAATTTCACATACTCATCTCAAAACCTTCCCAAATCATACTCAGAATAAACTTGTGAGTCCTCACAGTGACCCAGCAAGGATCCATGATTGAACCAAAATAATCTTTCACCATCTTTGCACTTAGACAAAACTCACAAACAAACCTAAAGCTCAAGGCCAGCCTGGTCTACAGAGAGAGTTCTAAGACAATCAGAGCTATACAGAAAACCCACTTCCAAAAACCAACCAGCAGTGTAGGCTGCTGTGTCTGCATGTGGGTATGTGTATGTGAGTGTGGTGCCTTAGGCACTGGGTCCCCTGGATGAGAGTAACAGGGATTATGGGTTGCCTAACATAGATAGGTACTAGGAACTGACTGAACTATCTCTCCAGTCCTCCTAACTCTCAGGGGCATGAACCTCCATGCCACTTTGTTTTTGGTTTAGTTCTGACAAGAATGTACTTTCAGAGAGCAAGGGGTAGGTGTACTTAAGGTAGTGTGGAGGGGAGAGTGGGAAAAATAATGAATTATCTAAAAAAAACTTTAAAATAGACTTCCAAAGTGAGATTTTTCTTGCTCATCCTGCTACAGTTCCAGTCCCCTATAACCCGGCCCACATCACTCTCATATAAGCACCACCCAGTCCTATATACTTCTGGTCTCTTGTGGAGAACTTTAGGGGCCTCAGACAGCATTTCTCTTCCTTTGTCCATTTTTCTAATCCAATGCCTAGGTTACAACTCCTGATACCCAATAACAAGTGCAGTTTATAAAAAGATCAAGTTAGGTGGAGCGGGATGGCTCACACGTTTTAAGCCCAGCACTTGGGAAGCAGAGGCATCTCTGTAAGTTCAAAGCCAGCCTGGTCTATATCCTGAGTTCTAGGACAGTGGAGAGACCTCCCTCCCCCCGCCCCCAATCTCTCTCTCCTTCCCTCTCCCTCCCCCCACCCATGTGTGTGTGGGGAGAGTGGAGAACTGTATACAACAATTATAAAAACAACCAGAAGCAATATTACAATGATCGCTGGGGATCAGTGTTTAGATCATAAAAGGGGCCATCCAGAACTATATCAGGAGAAAAACTGCACCATCATACCGTTTTAAAAAAAAAAAAAAAAAAGTGTTTTTATCAGCATTAACACAAGTCTTCAAACACAGATGTCTTTAGAGTTTGACTTCACAGCAGCATTCAATGCCCACTTAATTAATTGGAGTCAGGTGGTGCTTGCCTTTAATTGCAGCACTGGGGATGTAACAAGCAGGCAGATATATTTCTGTGAGGCTTGGGTCAGCTTGGTCGGTCTACATATCTGAGGTCAAGATCAGACAAGACTAAGTGGTGAGGCCCTGTCTTTAAAAACAAAGGGGGGGGGAGAATAATTAAATAATTCAATGTATTACTCCATTCCATACCTCCAGCAAACACTGTGGTGTGGCAGCTCCATTTATTCATTCTAAAAAAAAATTAACTTCACAAAATACATGCCTGGCTCACGCATCTTGGGGAGTCAAGGTTCCTGCTTCCTCTAGCTATTTAAAACATTGACGGCTGCCACAAACTACTGAAATGTGTCTTAACTGTAAGCATTACTCCCAAGTAAGCAGACTACATCTACGATACAGCCATCAGAAGAAAAACATCAAAAGAAACGCCATCCAAGACCGGTACAATGAAATCAGGTAGCAGGAGTCCTTCACAAAGGAGTGGATTCTTGAAGGCAAGGTCGCTCTTTAATTTAAAAAAAAAAAAAAAAAAAACCCAACTGAAAACGCTAAAGTTGCTGAGGAAATTAAAGAGAACCTCTGTTGTGGGTGTGGGGGGCTATTTTAGGGCTATAAACAAAGAATGTATTTGATAGATTTGCATCCCCAAGACATCTTGACAATATAAACAAAAGAACTGTACTCTCCAGCTTCGGAAGCAAGTCAGTTGAAAATATAAATAAGCTAAAGAAAAACAAACAAAAACCACCCACACTTAAGCCAGTATTAGGACCCCAAGAAGTCAAAGTAGCATGTGACTGATCCGCTGTCATAACAGGAGCGTGGATCGCCTACACAGGTTATTGAACTTTAAAGACAAAAGACGTGCATGGTGTGGTTGCTGGACCATCATCCAACAACTTGACAGAAGTTAAAGAGGTCGCCGGGCAGGATAAGGCCTAGCTCCGCGGCGCACCGGTCCACCCCGGGGCACCAGTGTGCCCGCGTCCTGCTACGTCCCTCAGACTCTCTGCCCTCCAGCCCGCAGCCGCGAGTCCACAGGCTGGGACGCTCCCCAAGGGCCTCCGCTAGGCGCCGGAGGCCGTGGCGTTCACCAGTGGCCCCGCGAAGCGGGTATGGATCGCTGCGGGGAGGTGCGGCCCGCCCTGCCCAACACACAGGCCTCCGCCCCAGCGGGCGTCCACGGGAGCCCGCCCGCGACAGGGCAGGCGCCCGCCCTCCTTACCTGCGTCCATCTTCCCTGTCCGGCCGCCGACTGACCGTGCTGTCGCTCCGACGGGCTACTGCGCGACACAGCGACGGGAAGCCGAGGTAGCCAAGCGCGGCGCAGCGGAAGCGCGGGCGTCGCCATCTCGCCGTACGGCGGTGGGAGAGCGGGGGCGGGGCCTCGGCGCGTGTGGTTCCTAACCGGACCCAATCGCCCCGCCCCACTCCGCCCCGCCACTTCGGAGCAGCCCGGAGCCGGCCCGAGCTGCGCTCGTCCGGCGCCGCCATCTTTCCGTACAGACAGTCACCCGCGCATGTCTCGGTACGGACTCGCCGCTCGCTGCGGCCGCGACGCTGGCGCCGTGGCGGGGCAGCCCGAGCGCAGCGTGGTGCGGGCGGCAGCGCGCAGCCATCTTGCCGTACGGCTCGACCGCGGCCCACGTCCCGAGCTGTGTCGCCGCACTCCCTCGGGGCGGGTCGGGCCAGCGGGCGGGCGGCAAGGATCGGAGCCTGGCGACGCTCACGACCGAGGCCCGCAATGGTGATCTGCTGCGCGGCCGTGAACTGTTCCAACAGGCAGGGCAAGGGCGAGAAACGCGCTGTCTCCTTCCACAGGTACGCGGCCCGCCTCCGGGTCCGCCACGCCCCCGCCCTGGCCGGGCCCGCGGGGAAACTGAGGCCGCGCGGCGGGCCGAGCTCGGGGAACCGGGAGTGGGGGACCGACTAGCCGAGTGCAACTGTGGGAGGTGGACGAGTCGTGGAGCTTTGTGACCTTGGCTCGGACCGCTGGCTTTGGGGGACCAGCACGGCCATGCCTTGGGCAGAGCGGCCGGAGGCCCCCGGCGCCACCTCCACCAACGGGCGTCGCACTGATTTGGGCTGGCGCTGCCAATTTCAGGAGTATTCTGCTAGGGCGCGTTCTCAGGTTAATCCTGCTTTTTGGTTTCGAGCAGTTCTCCACTCTTGCCTCGGCGGGGCAAGCCCGCCTGGAGGTGTGTGGCAGGAGTGCGGCCCGGCGCACGCAGCTCTACTTCCTGCATCCATAGCTCTCATCGTTCTCCTACGGGGTCCTGCGGCCCAGGCACTGGCACTGATCACCTCCCGCATCCTGCACTCTGGCCGAGGCCCGGGGGAGGATCGTGGAAGGGCTTTCCGGAGGGTTCTCCGGTGGCCCTTGTGCGGGCCGCGCCTTCTGAAGGCTTTCAAGACTCCCCATTTCAGTTGGTTCTCTCCTGCTGATTTCCAAGTGGAGTGAACAGTGAGCGAAGGGACTCTACCTTAGAAGCCACTTCGCACATCCTGCCACCTCTTAGTACTTGGTGTTAAATTTTAAAAATGGGAATGGCACGTGTCTGTTGAAAGTTCACAGGGTTACATTACGTCTTGAGTCCTTAGAACCTGGCTCAGAACAAAACCTAGTAAAACAATCTTACAGATCAACCAGAATGTTTCCGTAACAATTTCATTTAAAACACCTCCCAGAAGTTTTGTTAACAGTGTTTGAAAACGAGGCAGTGTCGCAAGGACTGATGTTGCTTTCCCCATGTTCTAACATGGTATGTGGGTAGACTGTGCCCAAATTGGGGCCAGGAGAACTCCAGAAATCTAGCTCACTGAACATTGATAAAGAGAGTTAGAAGATCACGTTGCTTATAACGTCCAGATCCATCGTATTAGGGCCAGTCTTGGTTCCTAGCAGGTTCCTGGAGGCTGACGAGCTCAGGTGAGGCTCTTAGCACTTGAGTATTGCCTACCATGCATAGTCCGTTTGGTCTTACAGATCTTGCGTTAATAAGTGACCATTACATAGCTTCATTAGATGAGGGAAGAAATTACTAAGGATGTTATTGAACATCTTTTTTTTCCAATTTTCTTCTCCCAACATAAAATACTACATAAAATTTAACATTTTTGGTGTGTGAGTTTTGAGACAAAGCCTCATTGAATTGCCATTGACTTGAACTCTCCTGCCTCTGTCTCCTAACTGCTAACCCCTACCACCCTAACCTTTGACTGGCTTAGTCAGCATAACTTCTCAGAGGTTTGGCTAGGCTCCTAAGGGAACTTTTGCTGCCTACTTAGAGGCTTACGAAGCTCTTACCAGGAAGCTAAACTCCCTGCGCTTTTTCCTCTTATTTTCTTTTGTATGTCTGGTTTTGAGACAGAAATCTCAGCAGAGACAGACTGGCCTTATGGAGAGCTAAGGATGACATTGAACTCTGCCAGATACACCTTGGACTTGCTCTTTTCCTAGGCAGATGTTAAACTTGTGACCCTCCTACCTCAGACTAACTGATGCCACAGTTGTGAGCCATTAGCCTGGCTAGAGCTTTTGGGTCTTCATGCTATACCCTTAGCTACCTGAGCCTCAGCTGTGGTTGGTAATTAGCTGGACCTCCGATATCTCCTGGTCTCTTGCTCCCAGCTGTTACCTGCCTGGCTTCTCCTTAGGGTTCTAGCACCCAGAAACATACTTTTCAAGTACCAGATGATTTGGTCAGTGGTCCACTTGTGAAAGTGCTTTCTTTCTGGATTCTACCTGCTGTCTCTGAGCATCCTTAGTGCCCAGGGTCATTTGTTACACCTATGAAAAGTAGCTGTAGGAGTTCCCTTAGGAGCCTAGACAAACCCTGATCGACTTTCTATGCCCACCTTCGCCCTAAAGACACAGAGACTTACTGTGTCTATTATAAGCTCTGGGCAAGCTGGGCAGCTCTCAGTTATTCTAACCCAGCAACACTGCCTGGCCTACATCCCGCCACATGCCCAGTTCATTACCTGTCCATCTCAGTGTCATCTTGGCACCTGCTTCTCCATCCAGTCAGGCTGGGACTCTGCCCAAATTCCTACCTCAGACTCTGCATTTCAGCCCAGAAGTACCACCTTAACTTTCCACCCAGCTATTGGTCATTCCACTCTTCCTTTGACCAATCAGAAGGTTATGGAGAGCAATGTTTACAAAACACTAAGGCAGGGCATGCTTCATAACAATGACAATACCAGGCCTGTAATCGTCTCTGCCGTTGCAGAAATTAGAATTTTAGTAATACAAAGATAATCTTTACACAGTGCACAAAAACATCACTCCAATAAATACCTCTGTTCCTCTGTACCCTACAGATAGACTCAGTGTCCTAAAATATATACAGTAGGACTTCTTCCCTCCCATTTCAGTAATAACCTGCCAGACGGTCCTGATACTTGATTTGCTTTTATTGACGATAGTTTTAAAAGAAAGCATCTCAATATTTCTAAGTACTTTGCTATTTGTCCTGCAGGTTTCCCCTAAAGGACTCCAAACGACTGATCCAGTGGTTAAAAGCTGTTCAGAGGGATAACTGGACCCCAACTAAGTATTCATTCCTCTGTAGTGAGCATTTTACCAAAGACAGCTTCTCCAAAAGGCTGGAGGACCAGCATCGCCTGCTGAAGCCCACGGCTGTGCCCTCTATTTTCCACCTGTCAGAGAAGAAGAGGGGGGCTGGAGGACATGGCCCTGCTAGGAGAAAGACCACAGGGGCCGTGAGGGGCCACACAAGTGCAGCAACAGGGAAAGGAACCATAGGGTCTTCACTATCTTCAAGTGATAACTTGATGGCCAAGCCAGAATCCCGAAAGTTGAAGCGAGCTTCTCCACAAGATGATACAGCCCCCAAGGCCACCCCGGGTGCTGTCAGTCAGGAGCCGGGTCAATCTCTGGAAAGAACTCCAGGTGACCAGGCTGCCCCATTGGCCGGAGGCCAGGAAGAGGCACAAGTGTCTGCTACAGAGGCTGACCACCAGAAGGCTTCTTCCTCTGCTGCCGATGCAGGCGGAGCAGACAAGAGTGGCATTTCTATGGACGACTTCACACCCCCGGGATCTGGAGCTTGCAAGTTCATTGGCTCACTTCATTCATATAGTTTCTCCTCCAAGCACACTCGAGAGAGGCCGTCTGTCCCTCGTGAGCCCATGGACCGCAAGAGGCTGAAGAGAGACATAGAGCCAAGGTGCAGTGGGAATAGCGTGGCCCAGAGTCCCCCAAGTTCCTCACTTACAGCAACCCCTCAAAAGGCTTCCCAGAGCCCCTCCGCCCCACCCACTGATGTAACCCCAAAGCCAGCGGCAGAAGCCGTGCAGAGTGAGCACAGTGATGCCAATCCCATGTCCATCAATGAGGTCATCCTGTCAGCCTCAGGGGCCTGCAAGCTCATCGACTCCCTGCACTCCTACTGCTTCTCGGCTCGGCAGAACAAGAGCCAGGTATGCTGCCTGCGGGAGCAGGTTGAGAAGAAGAACGGAGAGCTAAAGAGCCTTCGGCAGAGGGTCAGCCGATCTGACAGCCAGGTGCGCAAGCTGCGGGAGAAGCTGGACGAGCTGAGAAGAGCAAGTCTCCCTTACCTCCCCTACCTAAGTGGCCTGCTGCCCCCCAGTCACGGTCAGTACTTAGCCCAGGCGCTCCCATGCCTTCCTTACCCTAACTAGGAGGGGTTTTCCTGCCCTCTGTCAGGTCTCTCTCTGCCTACACATTTCCTGTGCTTGCCTTGATCAATGTCCAGCAGCCCATCACAGGAGAATGGCATGAGATTTAGCATTGCAAATAGCTTAGCCAGGTGTGGTGACCACACCTTTAATCCCAGTGCCCAGAAGGCTGAGGCAGGTAGATCTGTGAGTTCAAGGCCAGCCTGGTCCACAGTTCAAGGTCATCCAAGGCTGTATAATGAAGCTCATGTCTCCAAAAGGAAAAAGAGTGGTTTTGATTTACTTCTAAGCGTTCTTTAAGAGTAAGGATAGTGTGTATAGTGTTCAGTACATCCAGGAAACTTTTCTGGCTGCGTTCACTTTAACTGTATCAGTGTTTGCCCGTGTGGGTATGATGGACGGACCTGGCTGCTAAAGTAAAAACTTTAGAGTCTCCTGGACCTCAGTGGAGATGGTGAAGCCTGTGATTTTTCAGTGCATGGGGAAGAGCAGCCTCAGTGAGAAGCTGATCTGGGCCACTGCTTTTGTAATTGTTGTCCCTGACGTTGTCTCCGATTTCATTATTGTTAAATTGCTACGTTCTCCTTGCTTTGGTTTTGCTTCCTCAGGCTTCTGCAGTTTCCTAACCTGAAGCCTGAGTCCCTCTCTCCCTCTGGCCCATTCTGGACTCGCAGTATGCTATACTCATTGGTCACCAATGTTTTGTCAACTCAGCCTTGAGTCATGGAGCCTTACTCCTGAAGCTGTTTGAATCATGGTGTTGGGCTCTGAAGTTAACTAGGGTGGTAGAGGGAGATAAGGTTTGGAGTTGTTTTAGATTCTATTATTATGAGGTTAGTGCTATGCTGTCTTTAAGCCTGCTTTTTGAAATGTTGAGATTTCATTGTGGCTAGCATAGTGGTTTGAACTTGGGTCATCAGACTTGAGGACAAGTGTCTTTACTTTTGACCTGGGTTCAGAAGTATGCTGTACCGACCTGGTTAGCTGGTTACATTGTTCTCTTCCTGAGCTGAGACTGAAATCTCCCTGGAATGAGTCAGCAGATTGTTGCCTCACTTCTTGTACTCAGTCCCTGAGGTCTAGAAAGGTGAGGCCCACTCTTACTGCAATTCCAGAGGTGCCTGTTCCTTCCTATGTGTCTGTCAAGTTACTGGTTTTGGTTACGTCTTTTTACACAGTGTCTGACAATTAGCCCAGGTTAGCCTTGAACTTGTGGTTATCCTCCAGCCTCAACCTTCCCAGTACTACGAGTATTACACATCTGCACCACCACCACACTTGCCCGTATCTGTCAGCTTTTGCTTTAGACTTCAAAACCTTGTTAGATGTGTACATTCCCTGGTCATTAGCACCGCAAACCTTTTTCCGTTTAAAGGCCTCCTTTCCTGAGCTGTGGTCGCACTTGTTGCTCAGGCTTCCTTCCAACTTTCTGTTCTGCCTCGGCCGAGGGTTCCCAGTAGCTGGAGTCTCAAGACTTAGTCACTGCTCCCAGTTCAAGGCTCTCCCTCCTTCCTCCCCCCTTTCTCCCTCCCTCTTACTGTGTAGCCAAGTCTGGCCTTGAACTACTGATCCTCCTGCCTCCTCTTCCCTCCCACATGCTGGAAAGATAGGCTTTGTCCGATAAACCCACCTGAATATTACTTTCCACCCCCTTAATTTCATAGGTCTTTTAATTTTATAAATAAACTTTAATTGAACTTAAAAGTTGTTTTATAAAGGACTTTAATCTACTTATTATCAGTAAGTTGAGAATTTTCTTTTTAGCCTTTCCCTTATTGTTGTTAATATGTCTGTCTGATTTTGTGATGGTCTCACACCCTAGTCCTACCTGGCTAGGAGACCTCAAACTCCGCAATCCTCCTGCTTTGACCTTAGAGCATCAGTGTTGCAAGTGTGAGCCTCCACGCCCAGTTTGTTACTTTGTTTTCAAACATTTAATTCTGGGTGTGTTAGTATACATGCCTTCAGGACTTGGAAACAAGAAATTCAAGATTTCAAGACCATACTGGGCTCCGTGAGACCCTGTCTCAGAGAGGAAAAAACAAAATAGAACTATGTATGTATGCACTCATCTTCCCGGGAATGTGTATATCTGATCAGTTACTATGTATCAGCCTCCCTAGGTCAGTTTGTGTTGCTTGTTCTTTTACCTCTTCAAGTAACCATTATGTATTTGGTTTTAAAAGTAAATAATATTATTTAAGCTGGGTATGTATCCAAGTTTGTCCTTTTGGGAAATATCTAGAGGCTTATATGTTTTGTTGTTGTTTTAATTCTTTTGGGTTTTTAAGGCGTGCACTACCCACCACCTGGCTAAGTTTATTTATTTTATTGATGGATTTGTGTCTGTTTGTGTCAGCAAGGACCAGAAGAGGGCTTTGGGTGGGGGTTTATCCTGAAGAGCAAGTGCTCCTAACCACCTGGCCATATCCCTGTCCTTTTTGTTTGGTTTTGAGAAGGGTCTCACTGCTCCCTCTGTAACTTGTGTAGAGGTTCACTGGCCTCCAGCAGAGATCACCTGCCCTGCCTCCTGAGTACTGGATTAAAGGCATGTGCCACCATGCTCCGTACTTGGTAATTTTTTTTGTTTTTTGAAATTCATGTTCTAGTGCAGTTTTGACAGAGTGCCAGGTTGTGGTTGACAGGGGTTTTGTTTTAGATTATACACAACCTGCCCCTTCTTACAGAGAATCAGAGTTCTTTTGGCTTTGAGTATATAGAACGCCACCTCTTATATCTGGTGTAGATCTTGTCACATTTATCTTATGTGTTCTTGGACCTAAAAGCTCAGGTTTCAAATATGGAATGTTGTTGTTTGTTCTGTCTTGGTGTGTTGGAAAAGGATGCCTTGGTCTATGCACATTACTCAGTGAGGTAGAGGGCTGCCCTCTGCTGCGTAGGAACAATGCCAAGAGCTCCTGGGAGATAACGAGGAAGGACTACAGTAGTCAGAGGTACTAGGCTGGAACCCGAGAAGGAAAAGCATATCCAGAGCAGAAGACTAGAGCTAGGGCCTAAACACTAAGGAGACAGTCCCTCTTCCCCTACAGGAGCCAAAACCTGGGACACAGGCCGCTGTGGGGGAATTGGGCATAGGATGTGTTCCGGCGCCATAGGTCTTTGAAAAGAACCCATCCTAAAATTGGGGTGTGAGATCCAAGAGTGCGAGGGACTGGCTGAAGGATGGATCTGGCTTTTTCCAGAAGAGTTTAGGAGGGCGAGGGGCTCTGGGCTGGGTGGGGAAGGTGACGACTGTGTAGTTGCGATAGGGTGGAGGAGTGGAGCCCAGGGAAGGGTAGTGTGAGAAAGGTGAGCAGTGATGTAGGATCAGGACAGTGGCTTCTTTAAGAAGCCAGCTAGCGGGGTTGGGGATTTAGCTCAGTGGTAGAGTGCTTGCCTAGCAAGCATAAGGCCCTGGGTTCGGCCCCCAGCTCCGGAAAAAAAAAAAAAAAAGAAGCCAACTAGCCTTGATGGGAGAGCCAGTGGACAGTGGCCTAAAGGGACATGGCCCTGGGGGAAAGGACCCTGCAAGGCCCTAGGGAAGTGTGAGGCTGAGCTCTCAGCCTGGGAATGAATGGAATGGCAGACAGGGGTCAAGTTGTCACTGCCTGTGTCCCTTCTCTGTCAGCGAGGCCAGGCCCAGCCTGTGAGTCTGAAGGAAAACGGGGGCTTCTGAGCAGGAGCTCTTGAGAGGACTCTACCTTGGACCCCGGCCTGTCAGTACACCACTGCTGGGTTTCGTGCTCTGGCTGGTCCCTACTCAGATGGATTCCTTCCCTGGAGAAGGATTGCTTTGGTCACTTTTTAGTTCTAAATGAGGACTGTAGATGGCTGGCCATGTGTTTATTCATTACTTTTTATTAGCCAGTCATTTTACTTGTGGCCAGTTTACCCAAAGTGGAGCATCTGGGCCCATAGGCTTGACTGCCCTCCAGAAGTGAGGCAGATTCTCCTTCTGAGGCAGGGTGCCTGTAGCCTCTCAGACCCTTACTTTACGTTGGTTTCCAGAATATGAGTGGTTTTTTTTTTGTTTTGTTTTGTTTTGTTTTTTGTGTGTGTGGCCTGTTAGGGTAATGTTTTCTGTCTTGTTCCTGCCCTATGTGCTGCGGCATATCCAGGCTAGCCGACTGAAGAGAGCTTCCAAGTCATTCTCCTCTCCTTTAAGGGTGCTGGGATTGACAGGTGATCTTAATCCCCGCTCTCCGCAACACAGGCAGGTGGACCTCTGAGTTCCGGGCTAGCCAAGGCTTCATAATGAGACCGTCTCTAAAAACCAAAAAGAAAGAAAATGCTAAGATTACAGATAGGCATTACTAAATCCATATTTTTTAAGATTTTATTTTATTTATATGAATACACTGTCGCTGTCTTCAGACACACACATCAGAAGAGGGCATCAGATCCCATTACAGATGGTTGTGAGCCACCATGTGGTTGCTGGGAATTGAACTCAGAACCTCTGGAAGAGCAGTCAGTGCTCTTAACCACTGCGCCATCTCTCCAGCCCTAAATCCAGATTTCTATATGGGTCCCAGGGACTGAACTCAGATTAGCAGGCTTGTACAAATATTTTATTCAATGAACCATCTTATTGGCCCCTGAATTATCCATTCTTACCCCCTTTAAAACCCAAGTTCTTGATGGAATATTTGTCTCTGAATCAAGCTATTTTCAATCATTTCCCTTCGTTTGATAATTTAATTCTTATTTCAGACATGTATGTTCTTTTTCTTTGTATATAATATATATATTGGTTGCATATGTTTTTGGTTTTTTATTTACCGTGTATTGGGGAGGATGGTATGTGTATTGCCCATGGCCCAAATGCAGAGGTCAGAGGACAACTCAGTCCTTCACACATTCTCAGTTCTCTCACTACACTCTCTGTCTACCTGGTGATTGAGGCAGATCTCCCTTTTTCCTGCCGTACGCATACTTCAGGCTAGCTGACTGAAAAGAGCTTCCAAGTGACTTTCGTCTCCTTTAAGTGAACAAAGAATGTAGGGCCTGGACATTGAATAGGTCATTAGGTGCCCTCAGCAGCCTTTGGTTTGGGTTTGTGACACAGAGTAAGGCTTCATACCCTAGGATGTCATCAATGCCTCCTGAGTGCTGGATTGCATGCCTGGTTTGCACTTGGATTGTTTTAGGTTTATTTTATTGTTTTATGGATGTGATGATTTAGCCTGCATGAATGTATATGCACCATGTGTCCAGTGAGGCCTTGGATCCCTAGTTAGGAGTTACCATGTGGGTACTGGGAATTGAACCATGGCCCTCCTGCAAGAGCAACAACTGACCCAACTCTACAGCCCAGATTGTTTTAAAATATGTGATGTTATGTATCCCTCATAGAGTGTCAAATAGGATTGATTTCATTGTCCTAAAGGCCTCATTGTCTACCTGTTCATCTCTCCTTAGGAAACAGAATGACCATTTTTTTAGTCAGCTTCCTTCATTTAGCTCTGTGGGGTGTGTGTGTGTGTGTGTGTGTGTGTGTGTGTGTGTGTGTGTGTGTGTGTGTGTATTTGGCTGGTTTTTGTTTTTATGTGGGTTCTGGCCATCAAACTCTGGTTCTTAAACTTTCAAGGCAAGCATTTTACTGATAGCTCTCTAGCTCTTAACCACTGAGCCATCTCTTCAGCTCCCTCCCAAGACCATTTTATTAAGTTGTTCTTTCCCTTTTTGTTGAGTTTTATAAGTTCCTTGTGTAATTTAGTTGTGTCTTCCATGAATAGAACTTCTCCCAGTCTGATCCGCCTGTTCCCTTAACAGCAGGCTTTGGCGGAGCAAAAGTTTGTTTCTTGTTGCTTGGTTGACTGAGGTGCTAGTGAGTAAACCAGTGGCTTTGCCTATGCCACACACGTGCCACAACAGTGTTCCCAGCCATGGATGTTTTCAATTGTATTTTTAAATTTATTTTACGTGTGTAGAGTTTTGTCTGCATGTATGTCTGTGCATGTCTAATGTCCACCAGGGCCAAAGAGGTTATTGGATCACCTGGAGTTACACAGTTATGAGCCTGCCAGGAAAATGGGGTAAATGTTCCATATCCCATACCTTCATTTTGTCTCAGAAGTATGTATGAGATGGTGACTGGAAATTCTACCCTTCTAGCCTGGCAGGGCTCTTTGTCTCCAGTCCCACTACTCTGGTAGGTGTTTGCTAAGGACTGTTTTGTCCCCTTTCTTTGGAGGTCAGGGTCCAGCTCTGAACTATCTGTTAAGTGCTGAGTTTGCAAGTATAAAATGGTCAGTCAGAGGTAGGCCATTGTTGCAGCATACTGGTAGGCCAGCCATGCTGGTACTGGAGGGGTGCCTGGATTTTCAGGCCAGTCTATAAAAAGGACAAGTTCTCAGAATTGTTATTTGGTTTTTATTCAGTGTATTTTGTTTTTTATGTTTGTTTGCTTGATTTTCTATTCTCCCCGGTCCCCCGGAAGGGAGTTCTCCTTCCTTATCTGAGCTGAGTGGGCCGCCAGGGCCCTGCTCATTCTTTCTTATCAGTTTCTTCCTATGTGGGTCATGCTTTTGGGATTACTTCTAAAAGCTCTTAGCTAAATCAAGGTTACCTAGATTTTTTCTGTGTTGTTTCAGGGAGTTTTATGGCTTTGCACTTTTGCATTCGGGTCTGGTCCATTCTGAGGTAATTTTTCAACTACTGGGGAAGTGTAGTAAGACTTCCAAAGTGGACTACTTTGCCTGCTCTTTTTTATATTTTAAAGATGTGTTTATTATATTTATATAAGTACACTGTAGCTGTCTTCAGACACACCAGAAGAGGGCATCGGATCCCATTACAGATGGTTGTGAGCCACCATGTGGTTGCTGGGACTTGAACTCAGGACCTCTGGAAGAGCAGTCAGTGCTCTTCTCCAACCCAGCCTGCTCTGCTTTTAGTGTGGTAACTACTGTAGATCCTTTTGCCTTTCCACGTAGTCTTTAGAATTATGTCATTGTGTCCAGAACATTTGATGAGACTTTGACATGCCCAGTATAACAATATTGGTTCTTCATAAACCTGTTCATTTACTTAGATTTTTGTTATCATTTACCTAGTTTGGTACTTTCCCTCAAAAACACATATTTTTATGAAAGTTAAGATGGCTGAGCAGGTGGGCTGGAGAGATGACTCAGCGGTTAAGAGCACTGACTGCTCTTCCAGGGGTCCTGAGTTCATATCCCAGCAACCACATGGTGGCTCACAACTATCTATAATGAGATCTGATGCCCTCTTCTGGTGTGTCTGAAAGACAGCTACAGTGTACTCATATATAATAAATAAATAAAATCTTAAAAAAAGAAAAAAGAAAACCATTTAAAAAGAAAAAAATGGCTGAGCAGGTAAAGAGACTCGTTGCCAAGGGTGATGAGCTGAGTTTAATCCCCAGGAACCACAAGGTGGAAAGGAGAAAACAGACTTCCAAATGTACACTTTGGCACACAGAGGCCCACAGACATACACACATGTGAACACTAAATAAATTAAAGTTAAAATTCATACATATATGTTTCATGTATATGTATTTCATTAGATTTACACCTAAATAGTGATGCAAGTGTGAATTTTATTATAGGTTTAACTATAAAAATTCCAGTTGCTTATTGATAGCACACAGGAAAGTGAGTTTTCTCTTATCTGTTAACACTGTATCCTAAATTGTTGCTATAGTTGCACATTAGTTCCACAAGTGTTTTGTAGACTCCCTGAGTTTCCTGCAGTTTCAGTTTATATCACTGATGGACAAGGAGTCTGTTTTTGCTTCCCAATCTGTGTTTTTATTTTTCCTCCCTACACTTTGGGTTTGTTTTTTTGTTTTGTTTTGTTTTACTCTGTGTGTTTTTATGTCCTTTTCTTCTATTGTACTCACTGGGACTTTCAGGGTGATGTTAAAAAGCAGCATTTTTATATTGGTCCTGAACTTAGAGGAGAGCTTCTGGCTTCTCCCTTCCCGTATGTGTCACTGTGATATAATAAGTATGGTGACACAGAGCTCCTGAAACCTTTGTAGTGTGTGTTAGGGATGAGAACAGCATCTTCAGTTAATGAGTCTGTTGAGCCATAGCTGAGTCTGTGCTGATGTGGCCTCCCCCATGACAAAGAAGGTTGGTCAGCACAGGAGCCAACCGTGTGATTGGAAGGGTAGGACTGAAACCTGCACTGAGGCCTCTGGCTGGAGGCTGCGCTGATCAACGACAGCCAGTGATGGGTCATCCATGCCTATGCAGTGAGGCTCTAGAAGTTCATAGAACTGAGCAGGTGAATATGCACAAGTACTGAGATGCTGGGGGAGGAAGAGCTTGCTACCCACCCCTGACCTTGTGACAGTTAAGTTTGTTGTGACGTTTTGTGGCTCAGAAGGTTACTGCTCTGTGTGAACTTGAGAACAACATATGGTTTGTTGTTGGATAGTGCAGTCTTAAGATGTTGATTATGGCCCTGCGTCAATGATTAATTCTTTAAGTCATTGGATCTGCCCTTTTCTGGCAGGGGTCTCAGCTGTCTTTTTCTCTAGGGGTTTATCTGCTTCTCCAACAATCCTGTCATGTTCGTCCCATACATTTCAGTGTTCTAATACTAAGGACACTCTCCTTAAAGACTGGTTCCTTCACTTTGGAGTTGGAACTTTATTATATAATACCCCAGTAGGGTGGGTTTGTTTGTTTGTTTGTTTGTTTGTTTGTTTGTTTGTTTTCAAGACAGGGTTTTCTCTGTAGCCCTAGTTGTCCTGGATCTCAAAAACCAAGCGGCCTCCAACTCAGAGATGGCCTCCTCTGTCCCCTAAATGATTAATCCTCGCACCACCACCGCCTCCTTTTAGCTTTGTTTCAAGTGTTAGTATGACACGTCTTATTTTCTGTTTCTGATGCATTTCAGACCAACTTGAACTCCATATTCTGCCTGACCCTCTGGAATATGAACTATATATACATAGCAAGACCTTGTCTCAGAAAAAAGAAAACTGATTAAGACAATTATAGCCCTTTATCTGATCATTGCAGAAAGAGAAAAGAGACTCTATCTTGCTTCCACCTACTTCTGATGTTTTCTTTTTATTTGGGTTTGAGTTTCTGAACTAAAGCTCTATTTGGAATAAAATTCCTCGATTTTTGACTGAAAGTGCTTTCTTCATTGCCTCTGAAGAGTGATCTCACTGACTTTAGAATTACAAACACTTTCTTCATTGTTATTATTATAGCCGGGCAGTGGTGGTGCACGCCTTTAGTCCCTGCACTCATGAGGCGGAGACAGGCACAGCTCTGTGAGATCGAGGCCAGTCTGGTCTATGGAAGGAGTTCCAGGACAGCTGAGGAAACCCTATCTCAGAAGTTCCCCTCAAAAAATTTATTTGCTTTTATATCCCCACCCTACCTCCGGAGAGAGAGAGAGAGAGAGAGAGAGAGAATGTGAGAGAATGTGTGTGTGTGTGTGTGTGTGTGTGTGTGTGTAGCATGTCATACACATGTGAAAGTAAGTCATTCGGTCCTGGGGACCAAAATCAGCCTTGGTAGCAAGCACTTTTACCTATGAACCGTCTCTGAAGTCCTTGTTTTGTTTTTAATATTTAATATATGGTGCTGCTAGGTGTTGTGCTGGAAATAATGAGCCCAAGGAATGGGCATAAAAGTTTTTGCCAGACCAGAATTGATTACAGATTTTAATAAAGAATGCATACTAAGGATAGAAACACAGTTGGTGAATTCTTAGAGAGAGAATAATTCCCTAAGGAGTAAATGGTGAGTTCTAAAGCAGTTAAGATGCATGACCTGGCTCTGTCTCCTGGGCTGTATGTGGGTCATGTTTGAATAGGTATGAGGAGGACAGCTCCCTATCTTGTTGAGTAGGAAATTTTATAACACCACTTGTCTTCCCTGAGACAAATTAGGTGCTAATTATTTGTATAAGACATTACAAGTCTTTTCTTTTAAAACATGTATTATTACTACACTTCTTTTTTAATTTATCTATATGCACATACATGCACACATGTGGCAGTCAATCTAAGGACAACTTGAAGGAATCCATTCTCTCTTTTTACCATGTGGGTCCCAGGGATTGAACCTGGGTCATCCAGTTTGGTGGCAAGCAGCTTTCCTCACTGAGCCATCTTATAGACCCCACAAAATTTATTCTGTTTATCAGACATGTGTCTCTGAACATGTGAGTTTTTATGCCTCTCTCCCACACTCGTCCCTTCTTGTTGACTTTCCTTTATAAAATCCCAAAGAATTTAAGCTTTTCTTTTGAAGCAGTAAATGCCTAGACATAGGCCACATCTGACCACTTATTTTTTTACAAATGAGATCTTGCTAGAATATGGTAGTAAAATAAACTGTTACTGTCTAAATTTTTAGAATATCTAACCTAAATTACCTGGAGGCATTGTTTTTATAGTGTGAAATTAACCTTTTCAGTCTCACAAGCTTAACTAATTCTTTGAATATGGTTGTTTTGTGTGTATGAGTGATTTGCCTGCATGTATGTATGTATGTATGTATGTATGTATGTATGTATGTATGTATGTTCACCACCCTCAAAGGTCAGAAGAGGGGTTGGATATCCTGGAACTGGGGCTAATGGTTGTGAACACTGTGTGGGTTCTGGAAGCCGAACCTGGGTCCTACCCAGAGCAGCAAGTACTCTTAGCTGTTGAGTGAACTCTCCAGCCCTGGGGTCGTGTCTGCTCTTACAGGTCAAAGGCGTTGGGACTGAGCTGTGTATTCTGTATTCACAGGACAGCTTGAGTTCAGTCCTGTCGGTGCGAACTTTGTCTCATAGCCACATCGAATATGTGTGTCTAAGGGAGAATAGCAACGCCAGATGACAGGTTCAGCAAAGGCTGGGCCAGAAAAAGCAAATACCTGCAAACAATGTGAATGCTAAGAGTAACTCAGAACAGGGCTGGAGGTGTGGCTCAGGAAAGAGTTTGCCTAGAGGTAGTTCATAAAGCACTGAATAAATGAGTCAGGTCCTGGTGGCATATGATATGTAACTTAGGAGGTGGAGGCAGGAGGATTAGAAGTTCAAGGTTAGCCTGGGCTACAAGAGACCCTATTTTCGAAAGGGGGTGATGGTAGTGACAGGAGGAGCAGGGAAGAGAGACTCAAAGAACACCTAACAGGACTGCATTTAGTCAGAGCACACCCTTAGCAGAGACAAGGTAGGAAGTTTACATCTCAGGGACACAGCAAGGTCAGAGTGAAGCTCGTCATATAGATGTAAAGAAATGAGCTGCTAGTGTTAGTAGACAATACTTCCAGAGTTGATCCAGGTCCCTGTATATGAAGTTTCATCACAGAGAGAATGTAGAGGGAGCTCTGCTCTGGTAGAGAAGGGGGAGGGGGAGGAGAAAAAGAAGAGAGGTAAGCGGGAGACAGGCCAGCAGAGACGGGAGATTTTACACACATACACACACACACACACACACACACACACACACACACACACACACACACACACACACACCACCCCTTACTTTTCGTGGTGAGAACCGAGTAGGCTCCTGGATCCCGGGAGCAGAGTCGTTAGGGCAAAGGTGGCTGGTGCTTGAGAAGCAGAGATTGAGCAGGGCTAATGTGAAAGGGTGTGGAGAGCCTGGCATGGTGGCCCACGCCTTTAGTCTAAGCCCTGTGGAGGCAGAGGCAGGCCTGGTGTACAAATGATTCCGAGACAGGCTTGTTACAGAGAAACCCGTCTCAGTAGTTACCACTGTCTTCTGAGACAGCTATGACATCCCTCTCAGAGGTTGGGTAACAGGCCTTGAAGGCTTGGGTATTAAAAAATCTAAGTCCTAAATTATGGCAAAAGAGATCTAACTGAAGAACACAGTTACAGTACCACAAAGTGACCGGCATCCTTTGTCCAGCAGTGGCCGAATTTTGTTACTGAGGAAGATAAAGTCAGTTTAGTTTTGTTTTCTTTTTTGAGAGTCAAACTTAGCTAGTTTTTGCAGTTACATTCTGGGAGTGGATGAGGGGAGATAGAGGACACAGACCTAACATAGCTCCTCCTGGGGAGACAGCACTTGCCCTGAACGCACAGTCTAACGTATTGGGCCTCCTCCTTCCATGTGTGGGGTGAGACCCAGCCTTACCACAGACTCCTAAACATCCCCACGAGAAGAGATGGCGTTCCAGTCCTGGAGATAAAACTCTAGACCTAAGCCCACCTACGTGGTCAAGCAAGGATGATCTTGAAGGGCTGGAGGCTCACAAACTGAAACTGGGCCACACTGGCCACCAGTCAGCTACAAGGGAAAGGGGACTCAGGTCTAGGAGAGAGTGAGAGCCTGGCTCCCTGGAGATCTCCAGTGAGGAAGGAAAACCACAGGTGCCGACACTCAGCCACATGGTTTGCTTTCTCCCTCTCAGAATGTGGAGAAAACCGGGGCTGGAAAAGTAATAAGGGAAAGAAGTCTGAGTCCTTACTTCTGTGGACTCACCCCATACAAGTTGTCCCCATCCCTGCATTACGTGTTGGGAGTGAAGAGGGCACCTCGGAGGAAGAAAAGTAGCCCTCTAGCTAGTCTTTGCTACTTCGTGGATTCTTTTTCCCACCCTTTATTGCCTGGGTTTACCCCCATCACTAGATAGGAGAGACAGAGGGAGAGAGGGGGAGGGGGGATACTTGACTCTAATTTCTTTCTTGTTTCTTCTTTGAGCATGACTACTAACAAACCATATCTAACCACCTACCCCCGGCTTATTGGGGCTCTAGCACTTATATACCCTCTGAAAAGTTCCCAGAATTCCAAACACACAATCACAGAAACTGTCTTAACAGCTGGCAAAACCACACCTCTGCTAGAGCAGGAGGCAAATCATAGTCAGCGACTTTGAAGCAGCCCCACATCTGGGATTAAAACAAAAACACATTCTTAGGATATTTCTGTATCTTAAAAAGAAACCAAAATTCCAGAGTTATCACTACACACCCCCTCTCTTGTGGTATGGGGCAAAAGGAACTCTTTTTAATTCATGTCTTTGGAATGGCAGCATGGGTGACTCTTGATTTTTGACCTTGTCATCTGGGCTGGTGCAGGAATAAGACCAAAGTAGTGTCTTCCTGGAGTATCTGCTTAACTCTGAGAGGTAGGTGCACTGTCTCAGATGGCAGAGACTAAGGAGATGGCGTGAGTTCACATCCTGCAGGGCTAAGAGCTGGACTGTTCTTAATTTCTGCAGTGGCTGGAGGTTCTCTGTATGTGCCTGCCTTTGTCTTGGTTTCCTCAAAACCTCTAGCACGGCAATGCCTAGAGTGACCTGTGTTTCTCAGCCAGGACCTTCACAAATGTGTCTTATGTTTTTAGTAAACCCCCTTCAGTGAAATGAAAGGACTGGAAGCATAAGTGTCCTTCCCCAGCCGAGTCCCCAGAAAGTCCGTCTGCATAGCCCCCAGAGCCACCTTGTAGCGGTGCTCCTGGTGGGTCACACGCTTCCTGGTCGCACACTTCTGGCCAGGAACTCTACAGATCTGAGAATGAAAGACACACACTCATGCCAGTTAATTTTAAAATACCTTGGCCACCTCAAAGACTGGGTAGCTCTAATCAAGAAAATACCCTGCAGACTTACCTACAGGCATTGGGACAGTGGCCTTTTCTCTTTTTACAAGACTGAGGTTTTTCTTCCCAGATAAGTTTAACTTGTGTCAAGTTGACCAAAACAAAACAAAACAAAAAAGCAACCATTTATTAGAGTCTATCATTCTAATAGCCTCAGTGGACTAACTAGATAAACATCATCTTTGCAGAGAATAACATTAGAGGCTGTTTTATATGTTGTGTTGAAATCTGTAGGAGTTCTCTTTTCCATTCATCATCTCTGGTTTTCCTGTGTCCCTGTGTGCTCCTCTCTGTTGTGAATGGTCAGTTGGACCTTGCTGTCATGTTGATGCTCCTAGGACCCAGACCCCGCACCTCGTGCTACCCTGCACTTCCTCAGTGTCCTGAAGAGCCAGCTTCTGCTGGGTGCTTTGATGGTAGCTTTTTGACCGTGTAGTGCTGTATGATTAGCCTCGTTTTTTTCTGCTTGACACAGCAGGAAACTCTGTTATTGTCAGCAGAGCAATGGTATGAGGGTAAGAATCATGAACAGTTTTCTCCCCAGGTCCCAGAAAGCATATCTACCCATGTCCTCTCACCAGGCCCAAGACCCATTTGCCCTCTGAAAACTCTCATGTTTAGAGCTAAGCTAAGCTAAGCTAAGCAGAAAGGCATCCGTGAAGACAACAGAGTGC
Source organism: Rattus rattus (assembly GCF_011064425.1). Taxonomy (NCBI): domain Eukaryota; kingdom Metazoa; phylum Chordata; class Mammalia; order Rodentia; family Muridae; genus Rattus; species Rattus rattus. The sequence continues at coordinate 165,654,507 of NC_046157.1, read as the reverse complement.
ATTAGGAGCCTAAGCTCCTGGCAAATGTTCCTGAAGAAACAACTTCTGTTCTGTGCCTGCCCTGCTGTGCATTTGATTTAGTGAGTTGATTCCCTCGGCTCCACTCTGTGGAAACAACAGAGGGTAGAATTCCTGTTCCTTATCTGGATGGGACAGCTAACTCCCTGGCCTAGTGCTGACGTGTAAGATGCCGCTCAGTCTCCAGAGCTCCTTTAGCTCTGAAGCTCTGTGATCTCCACAGTCTTCTGAGACGGAGCCTTTTAATAGTGGACTACAATTCCCAGAATGCTCTCTTTGGATTGGCATTCATTTCCTGCAATGCCTTAACAGCCAGGTGCACACATTTCCCCGGCAATTGGCAGAAAATAACCTTGAGGAACCTTGACGGAGTGTGTCGGAGTTCAGAAAACTTAGGGATGGGTAAGCTTGTTTTCAATGTTTAGGTCACTTATAACAGAAGATTTAAGCTTTTATTTTTGCAGTTTAAGATTTTTATAAAAAGAAAAATTAAATCAAAAGAAAACTTATAGAAAAACCTATCTAGGTTTTTTTTTTTTTAAGAGATTGAAATCTACAAATAGGCTGGTGAGGTCCTTATACTTTTTTATTCTCCTAATGAAGTTAAATGTATATACAGTGAAACACAGTTCTTAATACTCTAGTCTGATGGATTTCAACACATGGAGGGTCCATAGCTGGATGTTTGGGTTATAGAATGGCTTCTGCTGCCCCACACATCAGTGACGGCAATGGCAGCAGTCGCAGGCAGGGGGCTGGGGCAGTGGAAGGGCAGAGAGAAGGAGCCAGTCCATCCGTGGTGCTCCAAGTTTACTGCCAGGGTGGACACACTGATTGTTTGGCACCCACCTGCTGCCATGTGTCCAAACTGGCATCCTTTAAGGACAGCGGGCTGTGGGAGTGGGGGTGTGGAGCCCAGTGCTTAGATGGGTGCTGCTTTCCAGAGTCTTTTTACACGGCACTGTGCTGTGGACCTTGGCACCGAGCATCCTGACGTGTAGACTACGCTTCATTTCCAATCATGTCCTTCCTGCGCACCATCAGAGAGTCTTGTCCTGAGTTTCCTTTACTTGCCAAGTGTCACAGGGCAACTCAACCTTGTATGTCCCAGGATTTGTGGAGCCTGGGTTTGCAGTTCTTCTGCCAGAAGGACCAGTTACACTCCTGGTTATAGAGTGCCTGCATAGCCTGAGTGCCTTTTCCCGTGTTAGCACCTGCTGAATAGCCAGAACGTGGGCAAGGCAGCAAGCTGTAGCAGTCAGCAGTCTTTCCTGCCTTGTTTTCAGGCTCAACCCAGCCATGGTGCCCACCTGCCAAGCAGGCCACCCCTGGTGATTGTAGCCAGCCCAACACTACTACCCATTTCTGTCCTTGTGGCCCACACATTTTTACTCTGTCTTCCTGCCCATCCCCTCCCTTTCCTTTTGTGTCTTCCCCGTCCTATCTTGGGACACCTCCACTTTGTTTATTGTGCACTATCTATCCCACGCCTTTCCTTCTCCTGGTTCTGATAATTCTGTTCTGCCAGCCCTAGATTTGCAACTTGAAGTTTAGTCCTCTCCTTCTCTAATCATTGCCCTGTCCAGGCCCCCAAAGCTCCTAACAGACAGGACACCTACTTGATCCTGGCTGTGCTTGATCCCCCTTAGCACAGAAGGACAAACTCCAGTGTCACTGAAAGGATAAAAAGACATAATGCCCCTGGGACAGCAGGCATAGCTAGGCCCTACCTTAGACCCACAGGCCAGTATGCTAAGCAGTGTTCAGCCTAGTAGGTAGCCTTGCTCTCTGCTATTACCTAGTCTTAGCCATGCAGCCCCTCAGACCCCCTCAACATCTGTGTCCCTTTTCTCTACTGATACCTGTTCCTTAATAGCAGGGTTCACATTTCCAGTTTCTCCACAGCCTCCCTCTGCAGGTTCCTCCTATGTGATAACCTTTTCCCCCTATCTAATCAGTGCTTTCAGTGAGTGTCTCCACCTAGTTTTATGTGTTATGGGTCTTTTGTCTCCACTATGTCTGTATAACACATGCATGCAGTGCCTGCAGAGCCCAGGAAAGAGCACCATGCCCTGGCACTGGAATTACAGACAGTCCTAAGGCACTGAATGAAACCTGTGTCCTCTGGGAGAATGGTGAGAATAGGGTCTGAACGGTGAGCCGTCTCTCCTGGCCCCTCCACCTAGCGTTGGGAGAGGTAAGCAGACACTCAAGGAACTGACCCTGCTTCTACACAAAAACCGCCTAGTCTGAGGGCTTGATTCAACGTGACCAAGCTTTGCAGAAGCACATTTCCGGCCCTGGGTTAGTATGTGTCGTGCCGTGCCCACTTCACTCTCACAGGTATTTCATGTCAGGATCCGTTGTTTGGTTCCCCGGGCTCTTTGTTGAACTGTGTAACACAGTACTTCCTCAGTGGGGTAATTCCTACAGCACTAGTTGTTTTCTGGAACCTGTTCCCCAGGGTGACTCTAAACAGCAGGAAAGCTGTTCTGTGAAGTAGCTGAGAGCTGCATAGATTAGTCCAGAATGCCCGGGGCCTTTTCAGCCTCAGAGGAAAGAATAGTGGAGGGAGGGACACAGGCACCAACAATACCAGGCCTAAGGAACTAGCAGATCAGACAACCAAGGCAAGAATGCGTGATTCATACCACCAGTTGTTTATAATTGAACAAACCCCTTATGTTGGCTGCTTTATCCCCAAATCAGTGTCTTCGTTCACTGAGACACTAAAGTTGGCAACACTGCAACAGTGGATCTGAGTCCCAGCATGACAGCCGGGGCCCTGGCTCTGAGGTCCTTCTGGTCTCCACTGAGCCATCCATCTCTCCAGCATACCTTAATCGTTTTAATAACTGCTTTAAGAAGGTCAAAGGAAACTAGCATAACTAAAGTTAGCAAATATATTATTTGATGTCATTATCCAAAATACTGTCATCTCTCTAAGTGACCAGTAGTTTTTTCATCCTGGGATACTAGAAATTGTTTTTCTAGACTGAGTTTTGGGAAGCCTGTGGTGTGTCTAGGGCAGCCACATGCTACATGTAGCCAGTGCTACAGAGTTGGCCACCTCAGGTCTGCAGCAAACATAGGGTGCTAGAAGCTGAGGTGAGCTACAAGATACCTTGTGGTGTCTTTCTTTGTGGGCTTGCCTGTTTCCCTCTGTGTAATGGAAACCCTGACCATTTCATAAGAGTGGGATCAGGTAATCCCTGCTCTTGGTCTGACTTCTCTCGCCCAGGCTTACCTCTGTGGTACAGTTGGAAATGGTTTGCCTTTATGATTGAGTAGTGTTCCTCCTCTGAGCATGCTGCGTCAGCTCACTCAGCAGGCATCGGATGTGAGTTCTGCTTGTGGCTGTGGTGAACAGTCTGCTGCTGCACATAGTTAGGTCTGACTTGGGTGGGTACTTAATTTCTGTTGGGCCTGTCCCTGGGGGTAAAGCTATTGCTGGGTCCTGCTCTGTGCTCACCTTAAAAAAATTAATTTTTTAGTTTATGTACATTATTGTGGCCCATAGTTTGGACTTGGGTGGTTTGTTTTGTTTTGCAGTGTTTTGCAAATCCTGGGTCTTGAGTGTGCTGGGTAATCTGTGCTGAGGAACTCCAGCATGTCCTCCCATGAAGGCCCATGTCTTCACTTTTACGTTCTTCCCGCTGCTGGCTGGTCATTTTTTTTTTCCATTGCTGTGAGAGAACACCATGACTACAGCAACTTACAGAAGAAAGAGTTTATTTGAGCTTATGATTCCAGAGGATAAGGCTCTATCATGGCAGGAAGTGGCAGGCATGGTGACCGGAAGCTGGAAGCTCTGACCCAAGCACAAACCAGAGTGGACTGAAGTGCCTTAAGTTCTAACTCTTCAACTGTGCCCAGCTATACCCTTCTTCCAGCAAGGCCATGCCTCCTCAACCTCCCGAGACAGCGGCTGCCCCAGCTGGGGACAGAGAGTTCAAACGCCTGGTACTACAGAGAGCACTTCTTATTTACACTGCTGGGGTTCGCTTCATCTTTCTTCTTCCCTGAGGTAGACTCACTCACCTCACCTTTTGGTCTTTTGTGTTATGGAGACTGGTCTTGCACAGGCAACAGCCCTGCTTGAAATTTTAAGAGTATATAGTAGCTGGACTTGGTAGCTTACCCCTGGGACTCTGGAAGGTGAGCAGAAGGTTCTCGTGGTCGGCCGAAGTTACATAGTAAGACCTGACTCAAAACAAAACAAAACAAACAAACAAACAAAAACAACAGAACTAAGGACTGAGGAGATGGCTTTGTGGTTAGAAGTGCTTACTGCTCTTCCAGATGACCTGAGTCCATTTGCAGGAGTTAGCTCTCTCCTTCCACTCTGGGGGTTCTAGGGATCCAACTCAGGTCATCATGCTTGGTGGGGAGCTCCCTCACCTTTTCCATTATTTAAATCCTGGGAGAGGCAGAAACGATGCATCGCAGATCAAGCCTCAGGCAGGTTGGAGGGAAAAAGAGCAGGACCAGTTAGTCTCTCCCTGCCTTGTGTTTTCCGTCTCTCTCTGCTCTCCTCCCCTTTCTGGTCTGTGTCTCTCATCTGGTGTTTGAGGACTGTCCCCATTTGGTCCCACTGGTTGGGAAGCAGTGTGAAGACGGGATTTTTGTCATGGCCTGGCTTGTTTCTGCTGGAGGAGCATGTCACTCATTAATAACTCATACAGAAGGACTCCAGGAGGGAGGGGCTGAGTGACCCCTAATGGGTCTAAAATAAGGGTAATGCCAGGTATAGGTGCGGGGCTTTGGAGGACACGGGGATTCTGGCAAGGGCCACCTGGTCTAGAACTGTAGTGCTCATTGAGACTTCCCTAATATGGAGTTCGTGACCAGAGCCAGGTGTGGGTCATGAACATTAGTGCAGGGCTCAATTCTAGTTCTGCCTCTGAGAGGGTACTTGCTGCCTGCCTGGGACGCCAAGGTGTTTCCATGGCTCACCCACACAGCCTTGCCCTGTCCTGCATGTGCTGTCAGGCGACTGCTCTGCCTGTTGTTGCAAGCCTCGCACCCTAGGGGGCAGGCGTAGATCATCTGTATCCTGCCTGCAGGGGCAACAGAGTAAAAGAGGAAGAGAATGGAGAAGGGAGTGCTGTCAGGCACAGGACCTCACAAGACATGCATACTCACGCTACCGTACATGAGGGACACATGCAAGCTTATCGGCACACAAACCAACAGGACACACATGCTGACCAACATGCATGCTGACAGGACTAGCTTTTCATATGCTTTAGTAGTTATGTGGGAGGAGCTTGTAAGGGAGAACTGGTATTTCCTCCGCAGACAATGTACAGGTCACCTGTCTATCATGGCTGCCTACAGAGACACTCTGAGGTGCATGCACTTCTCCATACACAGTGCCCTGTGGGTTGAGTGCTGCCAGGGGCCCCTTCAGAGTAAGGCACCAGCATTGTCCCACACCAGAGGACTTAGGTGTTGTTGGAGTTCATGACATTGAGTGAGGTAGCAGACTGTCCTGTCTTGCTCAAAATGACTGAGTTCTCTACAGTTTGAGATCACAAACCCCACTGGAGTGTTTTCCAGCTATTCCCTACCCCTTAGGCTTTAACTAAGGTATGGAGGTGAACTTGGCACCCTAAGAGTAGAGGAGTAGAGGAGTAGAGGAGCTCGGTCTGCCTGTTATCCAGTAAAGAGGTCCAGAATTAGACCTGTTACACTCTCACATAGACTAGCAAATATATATGTAAATGAAAACAATACGTTAAAAATTCGTGTTAGATTTATATATTTTATTGTATGTGAAAATGTTTTGCCTGTATACATATATGTACACCAAGGATGTGCTTGGTGCCGAAAGAGATCAGAAGATGACATCAGGTCTCCTGGAACCGGAATTATGGATGGTCATGTGGTGCTAGGAGTTAAGCCTTAGTCCTCCCCAGAGCAAGAAGTGTTCTTAATAGCTAGACCATTTCTCCAACCTGATAAATATTTTTAAGGACTGTCCAGACAACTCAGTGGGTAAAAGCACGTGCTGCCAAGTCTGATGAGCTTGAGTTCAATGCCTGGAACCCACATGGTAGGAGACAGCTGACTCCTGGAAGTTGCCTTCTCTGCCTGTGGCGCCCTGTAAAGGTCTTCTCTCTTCTGAATATTCTTCCTAACTCTTTCAACTCAGAGCTGTGTGATATTAAAGCTGAAGTCGTTCCCAGCGCTGACCTAGTTGCCTTGCAGGACACATGAGTTGTTGGTCTCTGGAAATGGGCTGTGTCTATTGGTGGATGGGGAGTCTTCCTGACTGACCTCCTCCATCTCCAGTCCCACTCTGTGAGCCGCTTTCCCGACTCCAGGGTCAAGGTGTACAAAGGCACCAGAAGTATCCTGCTCACCTGTGGGAATCAGCCTGGTGACCCTTCTGAGGCCCTGCAGTCTCTGGCAGAGTCAGAGTGAGAGCTGGGGTGACCTGGGAGGTCATGTGACTCAGTTACAGACCGCACCTTCATGCAGCACTCAGCTGGTCCTCACAGAGCTGCCTCATAGGGCAGCCTGCCTCGCTGTCCTTCAGCCCTGCCTCCAGCTCCTCAGCGTGCCAGCCAGTGTGCCACCTTCCCACAGTAAAGCCGTCTCTGCTGCGATGTGAAGCAGGCACAGTTGAATAGAAGGGAGAGATAATTTTCTTAGAAGCTGCTGTCGCCCTCCAGCTCCAGCATGGCCTCCCTCTCCAGCCCTGTTGCTTTTCACATCTGCTTCTTAGCCTGCCTGTTCTCCCTTCCTTGTGCACCGTTCCTCCTGGGCTCCATTCTGGTCCCAGGACTTCAGGGGCTGAAGGGCAATGCTCAGGCTTCCCTGGCATCTTCATCACTCCCCAGACTCTGGACGTTGCAGAGGTCCAAGAGGATCTCACCACAGGGCATTTGAGGGTGTGTGGCTGCTGTGGCAAAAGCACATTCCAAAGTATGGCCAACACTGGAGGAAGTGAGTCATTTACTGTTCCATCCTTTCATTTTCAGAGCCTCCCAAGCTGAATCCAGTGGTGGAGCCGTTGTCCTGGATGCTGGGTACCTGGCTGTCAGAGCCGCCGGGAGTTGGTACCTTCCCAACACTGCAGCCCTTCCAGTACCTGGAGGAGGTGCACATCTCCCATGTGGGTCAGCCTATGCTCAACTTCTCGTAAGTCCCACCGTGCTCACGCTCCCGGACTGCCTAGGCATTTAGATAACTCCAGACTGATCCAAGACATGCCAGGCAGGAAGATACAAAAGCACCTTTAGATTCGCTTCCGAAAAGCTCTGTCTTCTTTCCCAGGGCCTGGCAGCTGAGGCATGGGGTTGGTAAAAATGGTCTGTTACACTCTGTTACATTCTTTAAGGTGTCAGGCAGACGGCACGTTGACAAGGTAGTTAATCTAAGCAGAAAAGCAATTGATGTGTGTTTAATTCAACCAGTACTGTCAGTCTGACGTGTGGACATCAGTTACTTGGGGCTGCTGAAGGAAGAGGATGGGGCCCTCATTTATTTTTGCCCTGTGCTAGGTGAGGTGTTCTAGCAAGTATTTTAAGGGTGGCTTAAATGTGATTTTAAAAGTAATGTATGTGCTTAGCAATTTTAAATAGGGTGGAGACATTGTCAGTGATGGAGTGGTTTCGTAGCATGTCTAAGCCCTGGATTTATTCCCCAGAAACTCACGTGTTTTTAAAAGTACATAAAATACAAAAGCAAAGATCTGTTTCTGCTTTAGTCTCCACTACAGAGTTCTTAAGAATCTTAACTAGGAGCTGGCAGGATGGGTCAGTGGCCTCTAAGCTGGATGATCTGAGTTCAAGCCCCAGAACCCACAATGGTGGAAGGAGAGAAATGACTCTCAAGTCATTCACTGACCCCCTACACACAAGTATACACAAACAAATAAATATAATAAATATCTATTCTTAAATCTTACTAAATAACTTACGGTACTGCATTTTGAGTTTCTCTTTCGTGAAATACTTGCAGAAGCATTTCATATTCAGAGATTTTTAGAATTTTTTTTTTTTTTTTTTGGTTCTTTTTTTCGGAGCTGGGGACCGAACCCAGGGCCTTGCGCTTCCTAGGCAAGCGCTCTACCACTGAACTAAATCCCCAACCCCTTTAGAAATTATTTAATTATGTGTCTCTGTGTGTCTGTGTATGTGCCCAAGGAGGCACAGAGGGCAGAGGGTGTCAGCTCCCTGAAGCTGGAGTTCCAGACAGTCGTGAGCTGCCCGGTGTAGGTGCCAGGACTCCAACTGCAAGAACAGTGTGTGACCCTATGAGCGGGTGACATTAGCTCAGGCCTGACTAGAACAGTGTGTGACCCTATGAGCAGGTGATAGGTGATAGCAGCTCAGGCTGACTAGGGAAGCAGTTCACAACCCCAAACCCAAGTCCTCTGAAGTCCAGAACTGTTCGGTGCCACCAAATGATACCATCGCAGCTTTTAGGTTCTATAGGTGTGGGGCTTGGTTTTGTTTTAAAACAAAAGACAGTACAGCCGTGGTTGTACTAGAACTTGGCTGTGTAGACCAGGCTGACTTCAGAGTCCCAGAGATCTGCCTGCCTCTGCCTCCTAAGTGCTGGGATTAAGGGTTTGTGCCACCATGCCTAGGCCATTTTGGGTTTGAAGATCTATTATTATATTTTTGGATGTGTCTGAAGATCCCCGAGTGTGTGTATGCACCACATGTGTCCCTGGTTCCTATAGAGGAAAAAGAAGGTATGAGATGCCCTGGAACTGAAGTCACAGACAGTCGTGAGCTGCCACAGATGTACAAAGAACCAAACTAGGGTCCTCTGCTAGAGGCACAGCACTCTTACCTCTGAGCCTCATTTGGGGTTCTGAATTTTTTAGAGATACTCAACCTCCATCTGTTTTGTTGTGGTTACTGTTTTTGTTTGTTTTGTCTTGTTTGAGACAGAGTATCCTTCATAGCCCGGACTGGTCTGAAAGTCACTGTGTCTCAGGCTGGCCTCAGACTCACAGTTATCTTGCCTCCATTAGCTGAGTGCTACAGCAACAGGCATGCGCCCCCACACCCAGCAGATACTCTGCTTCATTTTCTAACTAGGATATGGAAAGGTAGAAGATGACTATTTTCTGGGGCATTGTTGTTGGTGGTGGTGGTGGTTTGTTTGTTTTTAAGATGGTCTCTGTGTCGCCCTGGGTGTCCTGGAACTCTCTGCTAAGACTAGGCTGGCCTTAAACCCTTCCTGCAGAGTGCCGTGACTAAAGTCGTGTGTTACCACACCTGACAATGGTCTCCTTAAAGAAAGAGATGGTTTGATTGTGGAGGCATCTATATGCCTGCAATCTTCAGCATTCTGGGCTAAGGCAGACCACTCAGCCTACTATCCAGTCAGGCCGAGTCAGCCTGGACTACTCAGAAAAACAGGTCAGAGACAGGGAGGATAGTCTTAATTATGGTTTCTATTGCTGTAATAACACACCGTAACCAAAAGTAACTTGGAGAGGAAAGTTTTTATATTACAAATCTTGGATCACACTCCATCACTTAGGGAAGGAAGTCAGGGCAGGAACTTGGAGGGGAAAACCGAAGCAGAAGCCATGGAAGGATGCTGCTTACTGGCTGTTCCTTGAGGCTTGCTCAACTGCTTTTTTACACAACTCAGGACCACTTCTCAGAGTCAGTACCATCTCCAGAGAGCTGGAAATTCTGGATAATACAAAAGTACCTAAGGCTGGGGGATGGCTGTGGTTAAAAGCACCAAATGCTCTACCTGAAGTTCAGCTCCCAGCACCCACACCCCAGCTAACGGCCATCTACATCTCCAGTTTCAGGGTCTCAGATTCTCTTACGGCCTCCAGGCATCTGTGTAGGCAACACCCATACACAGAAAACAAAACAAACAACAACAACAAAAGTCTTGGGCTAGAGAGATGGCTCACCAGTTAAGAGCACATATTTCCTCTTCCAAAAGGACCCAAGTTCAATTTCTAGGACCTATGTCAGCCACTTAAAACTACCTATAACTCCAGCTCCAGGGATCCCCAACTTCTGACCTCCACAGGTATCCAACACATGTGACATACATACATATATACACATGATGAAGAATTATACAATCTTTAAAAAATAAGTAAATCTCAAACAGTCTGGCACAGCCAAGTAACAATGCCTGTATCCCAGCACTTGGAATACTGAAGCAGAAAGATCATAGGTTCCCAGGCTGTATGAAAGGCTGTCTCAAATGTAAAGGAAAAGAAGGCTAGTTGTGGTGATGGTTCTGTGGGTAAGAGCTATAGCTGCTTTTCTTTTCTTTTTCTTTCTTTTTTTAAGATTTATTTATTTTATATATACATGTACACTGTAGCTGTCTTCAGACACACCAGAAGAGGACATCAGATCTCATTACAGATGGCTGTGAGCCACCATGTGGTTGCTGGGAATTGAACTCAGGACCTCTGGAAGAGCAGTCAGTGCTCTTAACCACTGAGCCATCTCTCCAGCCCTCTAGCTGCTTTTCTAGAGGACCTGGGTTCTGGATTTGATTCCCAGCACCCACAACAGGGTTAACAACGGTCTGTAGTTATAGCTCCAAGGGATCCATGTCCTCTTCTGGCCTTGAGTTACCAGGAATGCATGTGGTTCACAGACACAGGCAAAACACCCATACACATAAAATTTTGAAAATAATAATAAAGTTTTGAGAGAGAGACAAGGATATATAGCTCAGTGATAAAAGACTCACCCAACATGTGTGAGGCCCTGAGTTCAATTCCAGCACAGAAAAAAGCAAGCAAATAGATGACCCAGATAGTAGAAATCAGGCTCACTCCTTTCTCCCTCCCTCTCTCCCTCCTTCGTCCCTCCCTTTCTTCCTTTTTTTTTTTTTTTTTTTCTTTTTTTTTTTTGGAGCTGGGGGCCGAACCCAGGGCCTTGCCCTTCCTAGGCAAGCGCTCAACCACTGAGCTAAATCCCCAACCCCTTTCTTCCTTTTTTTTTTTCTTCTCTCCTTTCTCTCTCTCCCCCTTTCTCCTCTGCTAGGCCTTGCACATAAGCAGGCCTCTACCACTGCATCGAATTCATAGCCCAGCCCAGAGGCAGGCCTTTTCTGTTTGCATGTCAGGCTGTGGCAGTGTAGACCATGCTGACCTTTGTCTTCTAAGTGCTGCAATTAGAGACCTGTGTACTGTGTTCAGTGTGAATATGTGACAAAGGTTAGTTAGAAACTACACCCTAATTATATTTATGTGTATATATACACATAATATATATATACATATGTATGTATGTATGTATGTATGTATGTATGTATGTATGTACCATAGAGAGTGATTGGGCTCTTAAAAATAAGAATTGCATTTAATCCCAGCACTGGGGAGGCAGAGGCAGGCAGATCTCTTTATATTCAAGGTCAGCCAGCATCGATACCAAGGAAATCTTGTCTCAAAACAAACAAGCAAAAGCCTTTAGTCCCAGCACTGGGGAGGCAGAGGCAAGTCTGGAAGAGAAACCCTAAGATTTTACTGTAATTATCCACAGTGTTTACAGCGGTGCCTGAAATACACAGTTTGAAAAGCATTCTCCATATTATCAAGGACAAGTTTCTGGGGCTGGGAGTTTTTCTGGTACTTTTTTCAAGCCCTGTCACAGTACACACTCACACGCGCACACACATGCACATGATTTCCTGTCTTTTAAGAGTTGGTGAACTTGGAACGATGAACAGGATAGAACGGTGGTGGTGGGGGCTGGTAGACAGAGCTGAGAGTCAGAACCTGGAGGAGCCTCTTCTGGTCAGATCATGTCCCAGCAGCTGAGGTCTCTTCCATAACGACTTTTTCTTTTCTTTTTCCTTTTTGATTGCTGAGTGGACTTCTCCTAGGGAAACATAAGCTATTCACCCCAGACCAACAACCAAGGATTCTACCAATGTTCAGCTTGGTGAACCAATGAGTTCGTTTGGCATTTGAGGCATAGGTGAGAGGTTTTCCCAGGAATGAGGCTGGTTCCCAAACAGCTACCACAGAGCACACCCCATGATGGGTGATGACCTCACAGTAGCTGCGCCCGAGTTCCCTTTCAGTTAACCTTCCACTTGCTTATACTGTAGCATCTGCCAGGATCACTTGTTGGGTGAGCAGGAGAGAGCAATGTGGGGAATCTCAGGTGTTAGGTCCTGTGCTAAAGAATGTTCACAGCTGTTGCTGTTGGTGTTCACGGCACCATATTGTGTTTTATTACCATGGTTTCTGGGACACAGAACTCTCTGCTCCAAGATGGCAGTAGGATGGCCATGTAATTCCAGAAGGAAAAGGCCCTAGCACCCCAGACCCCTATCTTCTGGGTCTTACATTTTTTTACTCCCTCTTTTGCAAGATTCATTTAGCCTTGGAAAAGGTGGTTTGTGTTTTTGTTGTTATTGTGTTGTGGTTTGTTTGTTTTTTTAGCACTGGGCCAGCTATATCACTTAAACAGGCCTTATTTATGCTTGGCAGTCTAACCAGTTATGAGTCTTTGCACCTTACCCTACCTGTTGTAAGAAGTCTTCTCTCTACAGCCAAGGCCAATAGTACTAATAGACCATGGGCATAAGCACAGATCTGTACGAGGTCATTTGATATGGCCATTCAACAAAACAAAATCCCCCCTGAAGCCCAGCCACGGGTTTCCGTCCTGACTTACACTACCGGGTGTAAGCTCTCTTCTGTGGCAGGCTCGCATCTAGTTGGAAGGCTGCTGGCTGCACTCAGAGCAGTCACTGCTACTGTTGGGCAAGCCTGCCTGGCAGTTTGACAGTGTAGCTCTCGGGGTGTGCAGGCCGGTAAGAGCTTCGATGGCAGTTCTTCCTGCAGCAGAGCCAGCCAGCATGAAAGGAGACCCGACCACCTAGTCCGACACATACCCAACAAGAGTGGCGGCCATTTATGACCTGGGAAGGGAGCCTCCAGAGCAAGTAGCTCATAGGGAGTTCCGCACCCTGGCACTGGGGCTTTTGGTTGACACCTTGTAGCTTTTGGCATGTGTCCCCTCCGTGCAGGGTGCCCTCTTAGCTGCTGTTTTTACTGTTTTTCAGATGGTTTTCTAAATCTCTAAGGCACTCAGGTTAGCACTATACACCCGTGTGATGAAACTCTTTCATAGGACCTTTGAGGCCACCACCAGCTATTCTGAGCAAGTTCTAGTTGATCTCAGGGGTCAGCAGCTAACAAGAGACACTAACGAGAAGCGTGAGTGAGGTCCCACAGCGTGAGAACAGTTCCACCACTTGTCTCAGTTGTGTCCCCACAAGCATGGGATGTGGTGGCATGGAGAGAGGGTACTACTTTATAGTTTTCCATGGCCTCTTTATCCTTGGGCACTGTTGCCATGGTGCTGATAAGCGTTCTTCTCTCCTGGTGAGTTAGCCTTAGCTGCTCAGCACAGCGCAGAGCCAATGGGAACAGGAATGTCCTCGTTTCTGACACCTGAGTTGACCCCCTGGCTCTGCCAGACTCAGGGCTCTATGAAAGTAACCACTTGCCTCTCCCTCCCCACAAGAGCTGCTAAGTAAATTCCAGTCAGGTGAGCAGTTTTCTCTCCTAACATAATTTCTTGTAGGAGAGAAATAAATATACACAGCTTACTGGGACGGGGTGGAATCGTGGTTTTTATCCACGCTGTTTCTATCATTGCTGCATTCTGTGAAACCCTCTAGAACAGCACTTGTCTTCATCATTTTCTTCCCGTAGGAATTACAGTTTGACACAAATCTTGTCATGTCTCCTTCAAATGACTGAGACAAACTCCTCCTTTCTGTTTCACCCTCCTCCATTTCCTCCTGGTTGATACAGCACTTTACGGGCCAGTTTATATGTCATTTTATATGTCATTTTATATGTCATTGTAAGTTGTCAAAACCCAGCACAACCTCTTCTACCTTGTGGATCTCACCCAGCAAGGGACTCAGCTAAGCACCTCAAGCTCCAAACCAGGTTGCCTGCTGAGCCACCCTATTTCAATGGAGGAAATGCTCCTCAGTAAACTGGGCACCATACACCTCCTCGCTTACCTTCCCTCAGCTACTTCTGTCCCTGCGCTTTCAGACCCTGATTCATGAGGACCTCAGCTGTGGATAACCAAGTGTCCCTGATGGCATATGTGAGCCAGGCCATGAGGAGCTGGTTTTGTCCTGTTGTCCCAGGTTCCTCAGCCTTTGTCCCTAGACGGGGTGGCTTCTGTTACCAGCTACTTCCACAGCATCGGGCTGACCCCACGCACCCTGTGCCACAGTGAACCACGCTGTGAGTTCTTCCCTTCCTTCTTACAAGTCTTCCCGCGAGCCATTCCAAGGCAGGGTGTGACTCTGCACACCTCGTCTGTACTGAGGCACGGACCTCGCCTTCCTGTGCATCCGAAGCGCCTGAGGGGGCTTCTGTCACCTTTACCTTTTTGTTCAGTCTTCGCTAGCTGACTCTTCTCATGGGGTTCAAGTTTTTAATCACAGGAGGGACTCGTTAACAGAGCTCTGATTTGTGTTCTCTTTCTGTTGCTGTAAAATTATAAAAAATAACATGGTGTCTTTTACCCTGCACTAGATCGGACACCGCAGTGCCCCAAGATACCTGGTAGATATCTTCATCTCAGTCAGCAAAGCCTCTCACCCGCTCTACTCCATCCCATATCTCACTGCCGATGGCTTCTCTCTGAGCCTGGCAGCCATCTCTCTACCCATCCAGTTCCCAAGGCAGGTTGCCACCTTACACACGTCTCCAGCCACCACATACTCTATTGAACGGAAACCGCCACATGAAAGAACACAGAACACAATAACCTCTAATCCACTTGATAAGATATAATTTACTCATCTAGACACACAAAGCCCTGTACACATCCATCCCTTAAGAATATTCATAACAGGGGTTGGGGATTTAGCTCAGTGGTAGAGCGCTTGCCTAGGAAGCACAAGGCCCTGGTTCGATCCCCAGCTCCGAAAAAAAAAAAAAAAAAAAAAAACCAAAGAATATTCATAACAACCTGTAAATGTGCAGAGAGAAATCTTAACATCAGCTTCCATGTTCTCTCTGCTGCTTCTCTTGCCTCGCTCTAGTCTCCTCTCTCTAAAACTTTTCCCCTGCCCATCCTTCCTTCTCGTCCAATGACAGGCCTTGTTTATCTTGTACCTGCCTTTACCTGTATGACATCCTACATCTTTCTCTTTGGCATCCCTCTCAGCAGCAGGAAGTGGAGAACCAGCAACTCTTGGCTCATCCCCCTTTATCTAATTTACCTGCTGAGTTAGAGACTAACATGGAGGATGAGAGCTGTGGGACCCTTTGCATCATGATTCTTACTTTTCATTAGCAGGTCTTGCTGGCCAGCCATCCTGGCTTCCATCGCATATTTTATTAGCACAGTAGCCGTCACACAGGCCATCGCAGCTTGCTGGTGCCTTGTCCCAACTGTGCATCTCTCCGGGACTGCATTGTATTCTCTCAGTCTTTCAGCTGTTTGCAGGTGGAGCCCACTCATTGCAGAGGAATGGAGCGAGAAAGCTATCCTGGCTGGGCACTGTCTCCCACCCCCACGGACACTCACTCTGCACATCTCAGCATTAGTCGTGTGTCTCATTACCCTTAACAAGGCCCATGCAACTGCCGCCATAGCAAGAGGGCACACGACACATGGGCAAGAGATGGATCGCCCTGATACTGCCCGGAGATAGCTTGGTCTCGGTTGTGTGTGCTACACAAAGCAAAGACTGCAATCGCTCCTCCCAAATTCATCATGAGTCTGCTGCTCCACGTTAGGATGTCAGTTTGCTGTGTAAACCTTTGCCAAGGAGACAAGAACGAATGTCTATTCACCAACCATAGACCAAACTTAAGACTTTGGTTGTCAAACCAATGGGATTCTTGAGGTCTCTTACAGAACTGTAGGTGATCTTCAGTCAGCAGAACCTCCTCAAAGTCCCATCCCATCCCATGGATGATGACTTCATGGAGGCCTGCCTTTCAGTTACTGTGTGTATTCCAGGAGCTCCCCAAATCACCGCGGCTCAGAGGTGAAACAGGAGAGCAATGCTAGAATTCCAGAGAAGGGTCTGTGAGTCTCCCCTTCTGCTAGGTGTGTCAGAAACTCTTCACTTGCCGGGATATGCTGACACGTGCCTTTAATCTCAGCACTTGGGAGACAGAGGCAGGCTGTGAGTTACAGGACAGCCAGGGCTATACAGCGGACCCTGTCTGAAAAGAACTGCTGTATAGAACCAGCTCTCACTGTGCTGTTTGCTTCTCATTGCCGTGACTGTGAGACTGGGGTATGCTGCAAGGTGGCATGGGTCACTGATGGCGTGCCCAGAGGAAAGCCTTGCTACACTACATCTAGCAGGACAGCCCTTGGAGGCCACATATCTCCTTCACATCTCTCTTCCCTTCCAGGTTCAACTCCTTCCATCCAGAAACACACAAGCCAATGCACAGAGAATGTGGCTTCATCCGCCTCAAGCCTGACACCAACAAGGTGGCCTTCGTCAGTGCCCAGAACACAGGTATGGAGCCTCTAACCCAGGGTCTGCTGATCAGTGCTACAGAGATCAGCTCAGTGACTTCAAATGCATTTCTCCTGTGGCGTGTATTGCAGGGACAGTGAGAATATAGTTCTCCACAGACTTGAGCCTTCCTCCTAGCACAGCGTTAGTTTTGGTGCTTTACCCATGCCAACACAGTACGTGTCCAAAGGATAGGTCCTAGCAAGAACAGGCCAACTGACCCAAGGTCAGTCCTTGTCTGGAAGTCTGGCAAGTCTGGCTCAGAAATCACTCAACAGCCTGTATGGCCTTGACCATACCCAGTCTCACTCCTGTCAGAAGTAGCCAGCTTGGAATGAAGCTACCACCAGGCACTGTCAGACATGGGCACATGCAAAAGCTCCTTCCCCAGCACAGGGTAGAAATGGACCTGAGGGTACAAGTCCTAGCCCATTGAGAAGTGCAGTAGGACGGCTGGGCTCCAGGCAGCTCTACAGAGATGACCTACCATCGAGCATTTGAAGTGTGAGTGAGGCAGGAGGATTTCTTGACTCCATAAATTCCAGACCAGTCTAAGCAACCTAATGAGACCCCCTCCCACAAACAGGTAACAGGTATGGGTGTTGGGGAGAAAGCTTAGTAGGCAAAGTGTTACTATGTATGCGTGAGAGCCTGAGTCTGGACCCCCAATATCCACACAACAACAGAATGTAGACACAGGCTGATCTCTAGGGCTTTCTGGCTGGACAACCAGCCTGGCAAAGAGGTGAGCTCCAAGTTCAGTCAGAGACTGGAGGTGTCTCCAGAAAAAGTAAGAAAGAACGCAGAGGAAAATGCTCAAAGTCGGCCTCTGACCCCACACAAGTGCACACAGAGTGAGGGAGTAAGAATTCTGAGTCGCGGGGCTGGGGATTTAGCTCAGTGGTAGAGCGCTTACCTAGGAAGCGCAAGGCCCTGGGTTCGGTCCCCAGCTCCGAAAAAAAGAACCAAAAAAAAAAAGAATTCTGAGTCGCTTTCTTGACATCGCAAGAACAGTTCCTCTCCCTTCATGTGAGAAGTGGGAGATGCTGTACCTGGATAGTGGCAGAGTTCAGGCTTCCCTTGACTGTCTCGCGTCTCGAGTGCGTGGAGGGTAGAGTGGCTTGGATCACACTAACTGCTCCCTTGCAGGTATTGTGGAAGTGGAGGAGGGTGAAGTGAATGGGCAGGAGCTGTGTGTCTCATCCCATTCCATCTCCAGGATCTCCTTTGCCAAGGAGCCCCATGTGCAGCAGGTGAGCCCAACCTCCTCCCATCCTAGTAGTTTCTCAGCTGGATGAAATACACGTTTGTCTGTCTGTCCATACGTCCATCCATATGATGCCCTGTATTACTCGGTGTCAATTACAACAGCATTCTAACTCTATTAATTTGGTTTCTTTTTTTTTTTTTTTTTTTTTTTTTTTTTTAGCTTAATTTGATCTTATTGATTCCCCCACCGCCCCCAAACCAAACCCAGCTCTTCTTTTCACTGGTCCTCTGTATTGTTTGCTTCCTTTTCATCGATTTCAGCCACGGTTTATGTCTCCCATCTAACCCTCTGCGTAGTATTTCAAGCTTGCTCCAAGTGTTTGATAGTTAGTGCCATGACTAACTTTCTTCTTAGAACTGCCTTCGTTTTGGTGTGCTGTATTTTTATTTTATTTTCTTCAATCTAGAAATTGTTAAATTCCCTTCTTGATTTCTGCCTTAACCCTATCTTCACTCAGTAGTAAGGTGTTTAGTTCACTTCTGTGAAGTTTGTGTGCTTTGCAGTTCAGTTCTTGTTCATACCCAGTTTTAATTCATGGAAGTCAGACAAGATGCAGAATAGTTCAGTTTTCCTATATTTGTTAAAACTTGCTTTGTGTCCAATATGTGACTAATTTTAGAAAAACTTCCATGGGCTGCTGAGAAAGGAAGTGTGTTCTTTAGTGTTTGAGATAAATGTCTGCAGGAGTCTGTAAGACCTGTTTAATTGACATTATTTAACTCCAGTGTTTCTTTGTTTTGTTTTTGTCTGAATGGCCTCTCTATTGGTGAGTATAGGGGGTTTTTTTGTTTTTGTTTTTGTTTTGTTTTTTGTTTTGTTTTTTGGTTCTTTTTTTGGAGCCGGGGACCGAACCCAGCGCCACTGAGCTAAATCCCCAACCCCGAGTATAGGGTTTTAACATTAGTATCATTGTGTGAGGATCAAAATGTGATTTTTAGCAGGTGTAGGACCTCTTTTATGAACTTGGGTGTTCTTGTGTTTAGTGCATAAACTATTAGAATTGTAATATCCTTAGTGTATTTTCCTTTAACAAATATGTAGTGACCTTCCCTATCTCTTCTGATTAGTTTTAGTTTGAAATCTATTTTTGTTACATACTAAAATGGATATATACCTGCTTGTATCTTGGTTCCATTTGCTGGAGTTCCTTTTGTACCCCTTCACCTAAAGATGTCTGTCCTTGATGGTGAGGTATGATTATTGGAAGCATCGAAAGGATGGATCTTGGTCTCTGATGCACTCTGTTAGCCTGTGTCATTTTATTGGGGAATTGAGACCATTAATAATAGTTATTGGTTCTGGAGAGGTAGCTCAATGATTAAAAGTGCTTGTCACTCTTGCATGGGGGCTGAGTTTGATCCCCAGTTCCCATGTAATGGCTCACAACCATCTATAACTTCTGGTTCAGACAATTCGGGCCATTTTCTGTCATTCAGGACACCAAGCACGCACATGGAACACAGACAGACATGCAGGCAAACTATCACATACAAAGTAAGAAAACCTAAAAGAAAATGAGAGTTTGTGAGCAGTGTTTATTATTCTTGACCTGGTGCTGCTATTGTTTGCGTATTTAGTTTTTCTTTAAAGACATCTTTTGGTTTTCTCTTCTAAGGTCATGTACTCCTTGTGTCTTATGGGTGTGGTTAATCCTACCTTCAGACCTAAGTTTTCCTTTCAGTGTCTTCTGTAGAGCTAGTTTGGTAACAGAAGTGTATTAAACGTTATCACGGGATTCCCTTCTGTTGTGACTGATGGTTTTCCTGGGTGTCGTAGTCTGGGCTTGTATGTGTGCACACTCAGTGCACACTCATCCAGGCCCTTTTGTCTTCCAGACTCCTTGGAAAGTCAGAGGCCCTGCGTTTGGATGGGACTTGGTCTTTCTCCCTTGCAGTTTTAATGTCCTTTCTTTGTTCTGTGCACTTAGTGTTTGATTATGTGCATGTGTACTGAGAGTTTCTATTCTGCTCCTGGTTATTTTGTGTTCTCTGTGCCTCTGCACCCTCTTTGTTTGGGACTTTTCATGCAGGGTTTGATAAACACATTTTCTATGCCTTTGATCTGGGTTCTACTTCGTCCTTTATCCCTGTCATTTGTAGGTTCGGTCTTTTCATAGTGTCCCAGATTTTCTGAATGGTCTGCGCCTGGGTTTTTAGATCTAACATTTTCTTTTACCTTGTCTTGCAGATGTGAAATTGTCTTCCACTTGGTGTGATAAGTTGGGGACTGGGGACGGGGTTGATCTGAGTTGTTTTTTTTTGTTTGTTTGTTTGTTTGTTTGTTTGTTTGTTTTTGATTTCCTGAGTTCTTATCAAGGGCTTTATTCTTCAGTGATTCCATTTCTTTGTAAATTCTATTTTCATATCTTGAATTGTTTTCATTAATTTAGCCAACTATTTACTTGTGGTTTCTGGTCATCGTTGAGACATTTACTCATATCTTTTTAGGGTCCTTGAATATATTCTTAGTTGCTATTTGTAGTCCTGTCTTATGCTGCAGCCACACTGCTTTTCTCAGGAAAGACTACAGTGGGGTGCTGACTCCTGGAGGGGACATGTTATGTGTCTGGTTGTCAGTGTTTGTGTTTGGGGATGTGACCTGTCACCTGAGCATGTGGCGTTAGGCCATCTGTGGGTGTCTGTCTGCTCGCACCTCTGCTGGCTGTGTGCTGGGTCTCTGTTGGATGAGTCTCAGGAAACACTTGGGTTCAGAGAGCAGTGTCTGGTGATGGCTGAAGTTCTGCTTGTAGCTTTAGACACAGAAAGCAGCCCAGATGAACACAGTGAGTAGGGAGATGATGAGGGAGTGTCCAGGGAAGGCGACTGACCCTGGTGGGCTCTGTGGCTGAGCACTGTTCCTTTGGTTGATAAGAAAGGCAGGGTCTCTCTGTGTAGTCCTGGCTGTCCTGGAGCTCATTGTGTAGACCAGGCTGGCCTCAAACTCAAGAGATTCGCCTGCCTATACCTCCTTAAAGCTGGGATTGACAGCTGTGCACCACCACCTGGCTTCAAGTTGTTTTTGAAACTACTTCAAAAATCTTCAGAGCCCCTTTCTATCTTGCCTCAGTTTCTGTTCTATCTCCTCTTCTTCCACCTATGTCCTCAGTTTCCAGTCTGTCTCCTCTCCCTCTGTCCATGTCCCATTTCTGTCCCCAGACTTTAGTCTACATATTTCCTGCTGCCTGTTTTCCAGTTCAGTTTGCATGCCTAATCTAATGTCTGACATAATCTCTGATGTCTCCTCAGAACTCCAGGCTGGACATCTTGCTGGGAGGCAGTCTTTCATATTTCTCTTGACATGTTTCCTTTTGGCTTTTTTTTCCTAGTTTTTCCCCCCTTAATCCTAGCATAAGAAGCTAAAGAGATAAATTGAGACTTTCTTTAAGGTCCCCTCACCACAGAACAGATCAGGAACTAGACTTGCTGCTCTGTTTCTGTTTGGTTTTTCCCAACAGCTAGAAATGAGGTTGGGAGTCCCCGTAGAAGCCAAGGTGTTGTTTAAACCAGACAGGCTCAATCCAAGAAAGCCCTGTAACTCTCCCTGGGCCAGCAACTGTTCTAAGCCGGGTGCCTATTCTGCTTCCTTGCTCCTTGTTTCCTTGGTGGCTTCCTGGTGCCCTTAAATGTGTGTTCTCTCTGTCTCTCTCATACCAGGCTGCCTGTGAACTCATGATACCCCCCCTCTTTTACCTCCCAGTGGATTACGGTTGGCACTACCACATCCAGGTTGTTTAGTGTTGGGGATCTAACCCAAGGCTGCATGCAAGCAAGCACTCTACCAGTTGAAGTACATCCTCAAATCTCTAACTAGAATTTTGTTTTATGTGTTTTTTAAATTTAAGAGATAGATAGGGCTGGAGAGATGGCTCAGTGGTTAAGAGCTCTGACTGCTCTTCCAGAGGCCCTAGGTTCAATTCCCAGCAACCACATGGTGGCTCACAACCATCTGTAATGGGATCTGATGCCCTCTTCTGGTGTGCATGAAGACAGACTACTCATGTACATTGAATGAATGAAATAGATACATACATAGATAGATAGATAGATAGATAGATAGATAGATAGATAGATAGATAGAGGTGTGTGCATATAGTCATCTGTTAGAGCAATAAGTACTCTTAACTACTCTCTGGGCCATCTCTCCAGCCTCCTTAACTAGACTTGTGATAACTGACATTTTTATCTTTTTTTCAGGAAAAGGGTTGGGAGCCCACATAATGGGCATGGCAGAAGCAGCCGATGGTCCAGGAGCACTGAAGTGATAGATAGGCCCTTAGAGAGTTCTTTAGACGTTCGTTCATCCATGTGGTCACACAGTGTCCACAAGTATTCTATACACGAGGACATGATAGTCTTGTGGAAAGAGCCATATAATATAATAGACCAGCGCTCCCCAAGTGCTGGCCCAGTGTTCTCCAAAACCACATTTGCTATGGTTTAGGGCTCAGATAGAAGTGGGAGGGTATAGGCAGCACAATGTGTTAACAGAGGCCAAACAACGGGTGACTTCTGGAAAGAAAGCTGAGCACACACCAGCCATGCCCACCTGCTGCTCGAGAGCAGGGGCTGAGCAGCCTCGGTCCTGCTGGGCCGTGGTGTCTCCACCCAGAGTCGTGACCTTGGGGGCTGTCCGCTCACAGGCCTGTGACAGTGATTGACACAGGTGGAGGCTCCAGTGCTGTTCGGCAGTTTTGCTTTTTCTAAATAGAACCCAGGCTGGGAGCCCGGCTGGCCTAGAATTGGACACGCTTCTCTTGTCCTGGCCTGCTGAGTGCTAGGGTTACAGGCGCGCGCCGCCACACCCAGCCTTTGTTGACTCCTTTGAAGACATAAACTTAAGTGTTCTGTCCTGTTCTCTACTCAGATCACTCGGAAATTCAGGCTGAATTCTGAAGGCAAACTTGAACAGACGGTCTCTATGGCAACCACTACACAGCCAATGACTCAGCATCTTCACATTACCTACAAGAAGGTGACCCCTTAACCCGGAGCCCCTCCTAGAGCCTGGGGAGGAGCCTGGCTCCTGCATCTAGCCCCCTAGTTTAGTAGACATGGTGTGGTCTCAGGCTCTGCTGACACTGAAGTGTTGTCCAGATGTTCTTGTAATGGCATAGAAAACCAAATAAAAGGCCTTTATTTTTATGGCTGAAGATTTTGAATATTATCACTGTGTAGACTGTACGTTTTTTATCTGCTGCTGATAGTTTGTGTTACAGTCTGTAAGATACTAAGAGAGGATCGCATGCTCCCTCTTTCCTTCCCCCCCTCTCCCCTCCTTCTCCACCTGCTTTCTGCAAGTTTTGTGTTTGCTTTTTGTAGCACTGAGGAAAGACTGTACTGAGAACTGTACCCTCCAGCACCTACCTCTCTTCTATAGAGATCCGTCCATTCATCCATCCTTCCTTCCTTTCCTCCTTTCTTTCTCTCTTTCTTTCTTTTTCTTTCTTTCAACATAGCCCAAGCTTACTTTGAACCTAAGATCCTCCTGCCTTAGCCTCCTGAGTGCTAGCATTGGAGATCTGTGCTGCCAGGCCTGGGAAAGCTTTTTTCATAGCTGGGAAACCTCGTGTGGCATGTAGAGCCAGGGTCAGATACGGAAAAGTAGGGCAAAATGCTCAAGCTGCCAAAGGCAAGCACCCGGGGACAAGAGACATTACCACAGTTCAGTCGTTAGTGCCTCAGACCTCTGAGGAGAGTCCTGGGCTGGTACCCCATCAGCTCTGCTACGAGGGGGATGCCAAAAGATCATGTTGTGCTATGGAGGGCTGCTACCTCCCTGTGCTCCAAGCTCCCGCCCTTTACCCTGTATTCCGAAAGCTATACCTGAATTCTGCCTGGAAGCACTTCCAAGGAGGTTGACTTTGTACTTTACAGCATATGAGGAACTCTCACAGATGCTCGTCGCCTCCAGCATGTTTGGGAAGTGTACAACCTCCCCCATCCCTCACCCCATGTGCTGGAGTTGGAACCCAGGACTCTGAGCAGCGACCCCACCAGCCCAGCCTAGCTCTCAGCCTGTTGGTTCCAGTCTTCCATCAGCCTCTACCTGAAGTGCTGGGTGTGGCCATAAGGTCAGCAACAGGCTGTCCCATTCTCTGTTCCTCCTGGTTGTCATGCTGGGATTCTCTCAGAAGCTGTCAGAGTTGGCCATCTGAGCCATGCATGAGGCTGGCATGCTCAATAGTGCTTTTTCCTTGGGTGGGAGCTGTGGCGTAAGGGTGCCCTGCTGTGTCCAGAGACACCCAGCAGACAGCACTGCCCCGCCTCCCCATTTGTTCTTTCCTCTTTCCTAGCTTTGACTAGGATCTGTGACTTTGACCTGTAAATCTGGTAAGGCTGCCTGCCCCAAACTCAAGTCTACCCAGGTTCCTGAGCCCTGAATCTTTCTGGTGGAAATAGAGACCAAAACCTGGGAAACACAGGTTCTTCACGTGGGCTGCTCAACTTCCGGGCCTTTCCATGAACAAAAGCCTGGAGATTTTTCTTTTGGAAACAGAGCCTAAGCTGACCTCGAACTCACTATGTAGCCTAAGATGACTTTGAACTCCTGACCCTAAGTGCTGGTGTTACAGGGCTGTGCCACCAAGCCAGACTTTATGCAGGGCTGAGGATCAACCCCAGAGCTTCATGCATGCTGGGCAAGCCCTTCACCGACTAATGGAGCCAAATCCCCAAACCCAGGTCATTTTATATCTATTTCCTCTTATTTTCCCTGAGACAACAGTGAGGGTGCACTGCAGAGCCCACGGCTTTGTAGTAGTTAAATGTTAGCCTGACTGTGTTGAAAAGCACCTCAAGATTATTAGCGCTGCACACCCTGGGTGTGTCTGAGCTTCTCCAGGCCCTGACATCACAGGCCTCTGACCTAATCAGTGGGTTGATCATTTGATGCATGCAATATGGTGGTGCTATTAGGTAGTGGTGAAAGGTAATGGGTGGAGCCCAGCCGGGAGAAGTAGGCTAGGGAGTGTCCTCCTCTCCTGACTACAGTAGCTTTCGAGATAAACATTTAAAAATGTAGATGAAGGACTGGCGGTGGAGGGAGCCGGGTCAGTACAGTTCTTGAATGCAGTCTTGAGCACCCATGCAAACAGCGAATGGCCACATAGCCTTCTGATGTGACTATTCCCCCAAGCCATACAACGGCCATCTTGGAGTAGTCAAGCTATGCCTAGTTGCAAAAGAGCATCCCAGGTGGGCTTGTTGACTCTATCCTCCCTCATCAGAGGGGTGGGAACGGCTAGGAAACCCTCCCCTGAGTATCCAGCCATTCCCTTCTCCCTGTTACATACAGTGTGCCTTAGTTGCACATGACTTCTAGAAGGGGCTAGAGTATGTTGTCTGGAGGAGACTAGAAGAGTTTAGCTTCGTCTGTGCGCTGTGGGAAAGCCCTCCCTCATCTCTGCTGGGCAGGGTCTTTCCAGGTGCAGTGTGCCCTTCAGGGGAGCGCCCACCCTGAAAGCAGCTCTTCACCCATGCACAGTGAGAGAGCCCTATGATGTCACTGGTTTACTGTAGTGAGAATTCTGGAATTTTGGTTCCTTTTAAAACACAGAAATACCATAAGAATGTTTTTGTTTGGATCTCGGGTGTGGGGATATGGGGCTGCTTCAGACTATTTGAAGAAGCTGACTGATTTGCCTCGTGGTCTAGCAGAGGCGCGGTCTGCCAGCTGCAGATAGTTTCTGCAGCCGTGTGACATGTGGAATTCGGGGACCTTTCCAGAGGGTGTGTAAGGGTATATAAGCCCTGATGGGGGCTCTTGGCCATTCGGGGAGGTCGTTTGCAGTTTATTAGTAGTCGTGCTCACCGAAGAAGCGAAGGCTCTCTATCTCTGCCCCCCCCTTCTCTCCTGTCTAGTGATGGGGGGGTGAAACTGGGTGTGGGGGTGGTGATAAAGGGTGGGAAAAGAACCCACAAAGTAGCAAAGACCTGCTACAGTTTGCCAGAGTGAATTTTTAGCAGTCATGTGCCTTGGACTGTTGTAGGACCTTAGGAGAAGGGACTGACTATGTCTTCCTGTGTGAGGGATTTTAGCAATTCCACAATTCCAGTGCTGGGAAAGTATAGACAGGAGGACCCCTGGGGTTGGCTGGCCATTCAGCCCAGCCAAGTGGGCGTGCTTGATGCAGTGAGGGAGATTGTCCCAAAAAGCCAAAACAGGAAAAACAATAAGGTGGAGGACTAGAGAGATGGCTCGGAGCTTAAAACACTACTGCTGTTCCAGAAGGTTCAGATCTCAGCTCCCACGCGGGGCCGCTCACACCGCCTGTGTCTGCAGCTCGAGGGGATCCAGCACCCTCTTTTGGTCTGCATGGGTGTACACACAAATAAATAATAGAATATTTTTTAAAATATTTGTTTAAAAGGTAGAGCGTAGCATGGTGGTGCTTGCCTTTAATCCCTGTGCTTCCTGCTTGAGGCCAGACTGCTCACGTGAGTCACACACACACACACACACACACACACACACACACACACACACACACACAGAGAGAGAGAGAGAGAGAGAGAGAGAGAGAGAGAGAGAGAGAGAGAGAGAGAGAGCTGAGTGCTCCAGACCAAAAAAAACTCCCCAAAAAAAGGATGGAGAAGCTGGAGAGATGGGTCAGTAGCAAAGAGCATTTATTGCCCTTGCAGAGGGCCTGGGTCTGTTTGAGCATCACATGATGGTTTACCACTGTCTGTAAGTTCCAGGGAACTTAACCCCCTCCCTCTTAGCTCTGTAGGCACCAGGAACACACGTGGCATATATGCATACACGTATCAGACAAAACATACATACCTAAAATATCTAAGAGTATGTTTAAAGGATGGACTGGCCCTGAGAAATAGTTCTGGCCCACAGGAACACGCACATGTATGTGAGTGACTGCACGCAAACACACATTACACAGCTGGAGAGGTGGCTTGGCAGACAGGGGGGCACTTACAGCTCTTGAAGTATTGCCTCACCCACACCCAGCGGCTTTCAACCTCCGGTAACTCCAGCTCCAGGGGGTCTGACACCCTCTTCTGACTCAAGCGCAGCAGCGATGTGCACACACACACACACACACACACACACACACACACACACACACGCACACATTAGGAGAGCTAAGCATCATGGCCCAAAAAAAAGGAAAGCAACTTTAAGTCTGAGGAAGAGCTTCATAAAGACAAGAGCTGTTTGTTACAGACACCAGATGATGCTCGGTCCTGAGGGGAAAAGATCCCTTAGTTCCCTTTGGCTCCACAGGATTGGGAAAATCACACCATTGTGTCAGTGGCCCCTAAATTCAGTCAATTCCCTTCAGATTCAAAGAACAAGGAAGGCTCTCTTATTGCAGGTTTGGGGGAGTGGGACAGGGTGGAGTTGGGGAAGTAGAAATCAGGAAGGCACTGATAAACTTGGAACTATGATTCAAGGCCCTCTGGAAAGTAGATGGGGGAGGTCTGTGGCTGCCAGGATGAGCAGAAAAGGCAGAGGAGTGCCTCAAGGTCACAGCTTGCTATCTTCCCAGCTTCATCCCAGGGAAAGAGACACAGAGGAGCCTGCGTTTCTCTGGGGGGGAAAGCAGCTGGAGGCCATGTGAGGAACGGTTTCTAATTCAAGTTTAAGATTGTGTGTGTGTGTGTGTGGTTTTTTTTGTTTTTTTTTTTTTTTTTTTTTTTTAGTTTTTTTATTTCTGTTTTTTCTAAGCTGAAAAATTAACTTAAAATGTTTCTTAGTTCTGTAGAATATATGCAATGTGGTTAAAATTTGACTTTTGCTAGCCCATATACCTTTCCCATTAAAGATAATGTTTAGACTGGAGCAATGGCTCAGTAGTTAAGAGCACTGACTGCTCTTCCAGAGGTCCTGGGTTCAATTCCCAGCAACCACATGGTGGCTCACAACCATCTGTAATGGGATCTGATGCCCTCTTCTGGTGTGTCTGAAGACAGCTACAGTGTACTCATGCATAAGATAAATCTTTTAAAAAATATAAAAGACAAAGTTTAAATAGGATGCGTTAATTCCTCTCTGTGCTATGACACTAATTTGGGATGTCAGTTCAGGTGTTTTGTCCTTTGGGATTGGTGGCTGTCTTAGGTTCACCTTGCTCATGTAAATCACTTGAGTGGTTTTGCTGCTGGAGTCTAGAAGAGGGCACATCTGTTTCCTACAGGCACAGCCTCCTCGAGGTCCCCATGGCGGGCGGCTCTGCCAGCGCTCCTTAAGGCCAGCATCGGTATCGGTTAGCCTTCCACTCATTAAATAGTAGGGTACGAAGCCTTTTGTGTCATTTTGGACTGATTTCTAGAAGGGAGGTTGCTACTCAAGGGCAAACACCTGGCCTGCTTGGTGCAGCCCTCCTTCTGTGGGGTTCTGTACCCTAGAGCATGGCGAGGTGCCTACCCCCAAGATCTGTAGAGACGGGCATCAAACGTACATTTGGACCAATGAGAGGTGGGAAATGTGGAAATTGGGTTTGTATTTCTCTTGTATTTTGATTTTCTTCTTGACTAGGAGTTCACAAACTCCTTTGAATTAGGAATAATCCTCACTCAGTTAAATTACAATTTTTTATTCATATGAAATGCATGCAAACACAGAATTCGACCTTTTAATCATCTTAGAGTATGTAACTATGTAACCCAGTGTCACATAATATAATCACTGGGTCAGGTAGTACAGTCACGGTGTGCAGCTGTCAGCCCTCCTTCCCGAACTTTGATCACATGGAAAGCCCGCGCCCCCACATCCTGATCCTCCTCCCCAGCGGACAACACCGTACTATTACCACCGTGATGGGGAATGGTAAATGGTACCTGTGTTCTGTTTCTGTGTGAATTCTGTATTATTACTAGGTCTAAAGTAATACATAGAAACATTTGCTCATTCCTCGGTTGCAAAGGGATTCACAGGGGGTGTGTGTGTGTGTGTGTGTGTGTGTGTGTGTGTGTGTGTGTGTGAGAGAGAGAGAGAGAGAGAGAGAGAGAGAGAGAGAGAGAGAGACCCATGTCCTACCCTAGCCTCTCCTCTCCTCTCTTGCTGCAGATCTCCGGGCATGAATGGCACCTTTACCAGACTGGACCTTTACAGACACGGAGGTCCCAGCCTGGGTTATCTGCATCCTGACCTTCCAACTTCCTCTGTCCATGCTCTGCGCATGGCTGAATAGGAGCAAGTGGGACTATTCTCCCCCATTTCTCTCCGCGGGGGCGGAGTGGTTCCTGGCACATATGCTGGCTCACCCGCTCTGGAGTGTGTGTGTACTCTCTCCCACCCCCTGTTTCATGAATTCCATAATTAACTTGTTCTGATTAAGGTAGAAAGCACCCTGTTTTACAAGGACTGCATGGGGTTTATGGATGCCCCAGGACGGGTGGGTGTGGGGGGCTGTCGTGTCTGAGGGTTCTCTGCCAGCCTTCTCTCTGTTCTGCCCTACCTTGTGTCTTTAAGGTATTAGAGCTTCCTTTATGTGGGCTTTCACAGTTCTTGTTCCATTTATGTCTGCAACTGTTTTGTGGGGAGTGTGTCACAGCCCAGTCGTTTCCTCTCACCATGCAGAGTGATCTCTGCACCACTTTAAGCCCCGTGCTTTTCTGGGCTCTTAGCGTTGAGCACTTATTTTTCTTGTGTTGGAAATAAACCAAAGGATTTGATCCAAGGACAGGAGGCTGCAGAGGCAAGACCACCCACACAGCCATACTGCCTTTCCCTCCCTCCTTCCTTCCCCACATCCTTCCACCTGCTGTCCACCAGGCAGCAAATGCCAGGACCACACTGGGCGATGGTCACACACAAGGGTTCCACCCTAAGGCGGACTTCACACAGCCGCCCAGAGGCTTCTTGGGATACCTTCTTGGGACTGGGAGCATGGGGTAAGTGGATAGCACTTTACACAAGGGAAGGAGCTGGGAGAGCAACAGGGCCTAGAAGTGGGGGGGTAAATATGAGGTGAAGATAGGCTAGGAGGGGACCTCTGACACCGACATCTTTTGGGTCCATGGAATCCCTAACTCATCAGGAAGCCAGATGGCTAGAAGACTTCACAGTTCTCAGTCCCGACCTTACTGTATAGTAGGAAGACCAAGGCTGAGAGGCCTTAGTTCCTGCACTGTCCCAAGGCCTGAGCAGGAGTCAAGTGAGCCTTGGGAATTAGGAAGCAGTGAGCCCTACCCAAGAGAAGTCAGCCTGGAGGCAGACATACATTCTGGGCCTACAATGGAAGGCTGACTCCTGTAGGGTAGTGAGGTGATCTGGCAAGAGCAAGCAGCAAGCTGCAAAACGACCTCTTCAGCATTTACTCACCAGATCTGAGTCTCTCCTCCATTATGTCTCTG
Source organism: Rattus rattus (assembly GCF_011064425.1). Lineage (NCBI taxonomy): Eukaryota > Metazoa > Chordata > Mammalia > Rodentia > Muridae > Rattus > Rattus rattus. Next base: position 165,624,420 of record NC_046157.1, on the reverse strand, counting down.
GCTAAACTCGGTGTTGTGGTGTACATTGAACCCAGCACCCAGAAAGATGAGGCAGGAGGATCTTTGTGAGTTTGAAGCTAGCCCAGTCCACAGAATGGGACCAGAACAGCCAGGACTAAATAGAGAGGCTCTGTCTCCAAAACACAACACCACATTGAAAACCTCTAGCTAACTCACAGTGACCAGCAGGCCTGTGTATCGGCCATTCCCCAGCCAGCCCTACTCCCTCTCCCACCTCCTGCGTAACTGAACGCATCTGCTTGGTGAATGCCCACAGAGGCTCGGCCTGACCCCACTCACTCCTCCCTGCCTTAACAGCCATTTCCACACATTTTCATAACCAGACATACATAAGACAGTATCTGTCCCCTACCCTCTGGGACCCTACAAGGACTTGTGTCCAGCTGCAGGTCCATAAATAGCAGGGGTAGGAGGTGTCCTGGGAGGCCCTCCACATGCCTTAGGAATGCGGGTAGCCATCTCCTGGTGGTGGGGCTTGCTCTCCTCAGAGAGAGAAACCTGCTGCTGTGGGAAGGTATTTCTGTGAGCTAGGAACCCTAATCAGGCCCAATGTTCCCAGCTTCCTCAAGGACTTCCACACAACTCCATTCCAGCTCCTGCCGTCCCTTTAATGAGATCCCTGTGAGACCAGTTCAACCCGTGCCACAGTCCAGGCACTGGTAGGGAGGGCTTTTACAGGGTGCCGGAGCTTAGAATTTGAAGCCCTGTATTCATCCTCTCCCCATGTTGTCCAGTGTAATTAGCGGCACCCCACTATTTGCATGGAACTCCATTGGATAATGTCCAAAGGAACCTGGCCTTCCCCATGTTGTGAATGTTTCTATTGCTACATCATTCCCTAGACTAGCACAGAGCTCCCTGCTGTTAAGACGGCTGACCAGAGAACCAACATCAGAACCCTACCCTCTCATGTCACCAGACAACCTTTCATACCTCTGAAGTTGCTAGGGCTACCAAACATCCTCAAGTGTCTCAGCCTAAAGCGAAGGGTCCGTTGCCTCCTCGACCTCCATGGGATGTGAACCCCATGTGGCTACAGGGCTTCTTCCCACAGGGCCTCCCTCTGACTCACAGCTCACCCCAACACTCACAGCCTGGCTGGGGGGCGAGCTGCTAGGCTAGGCAAAGTCAAAAAGAAGGGCCCAGGGTTGGGGATTTAGCTCAGTGGTAGAGCACTTGCCTAAAGTGCAAGGCCCTGGGTTCAATCCCAGCTCCAAAAAAAAAAAAAAAAAAAAAAAAAAAAAAAAAAAAAAAAAAGAAGGGCCCAAAGAAATACAGGACAGCGTATTCAGCAGGCACATACCTCCACACTGCACTACACGACTGCCTGGGGCTCCAAAACACTCCACTGCCTGACATAAACCTGAAGGGCTGGCTGCTGGGAGCCTCGTGAATGTGTGAGAAGATACAGTCCTGAGTGACTGTGGACTCTTGGACACAGGCATGGCTGTGTCAAGGAGCCACTGCCTCAGACCCAGGGGCAGGTAGAGCCTGAGTTCTGAGTGAGTGTTGGCAGGATGTGCATATACGTGCATTTATGAGTAACTGGCCAGTGCATACAAAATCTAGCCACTGCAGCTTCCTCCTGTAGACATCTACCAAGACCAGCTACCTGCCTTCCACCTGTGCTGTACATTACTACTGTGGTTCCAGGTTGGCTGCAGCTCTAAACGAGTACACACATCCCACCGGACTGAAGCCTTTCTGTACACGTTCTGTGTTCGTTCTTCATTCCCTCACGGTCCCCTCTGAGAACAAATCCAAGGCCATTCAGGACAGACACAGCAGGTAGGGAAGAAGGATGAACTTCTAGGGAGGGATTAGAGCTCCCCAGATTCTGAGCTCCTAGAACAGGCAATATTTGGTACTCCTGGGAGCACAGACGCCAAAAAAAGCAGAATTGAGTCTCACAGCTCACTGGGTAAAGCTTTATTGGAGTATAACTTATACAGACCTCCTCATCCACAGGCTCTCTCGTTCATCGGTCAGGCGAACTAGTCCAGAGCCCTGCATCTCTGGTTCCTGCCACAGAGGACCCATCGTGGCTTAGGGACACCCTCCTCACCTAGAAATAGTCTAAACAGCAAGAAGCCTTCTATCTGCCTTTAGGGACAGTAAACACCCCTGGCTGCTTCTGTGTTAGCCACCTTCAGATCAACTATACAGGACCTGCTTCCCACAAAGACTGAGGCCAGCTCATGTCCTGGGAAGGCCCGTCCTTGGGTGGGGCGTGAGCGATCAAGTCAAAGTATCCGCAGATCCCTTTCTCTAGAGCAGGACACTGGCCTAGACACAGGACACAGGACTTTCTGGCAGGAGTTCCAGGAGAAGAGCTACGGCAGACCCAGAGGCCAGCTCCAGACTCTGCCTTTCTCCACTCACTCCTCCCAGAGGCCAGAGTCCACAAAGGAATGGGGTTTGGGACAGGGCCCCAGGGGCTAAATGCTCCCAATTTGAGTGAGGGAGGTGCTTTGCAGGTGCTGTAGGCCCCCTTAGGTTGGGCCCAGGGACCCTAGGAGTGGCCCCTGCCCTGGTGGGCAGCTCATCTCTCTGGCAACAGGAGGAAGAATGCAGCCTTCAGGAAGCGGCCAAAGCTGCAGAGTGTGGCCACGAGCCAGTGCGAGCGGAAGCCAGGGTCTGTGCTGACCACGCACTTGAGGACGTCCGTCTGGGAGACAGAAGGAAGAGTTAGCAAAGCCAGACACCCAAGGCCCCTAGAGCCTTGCGCTAGAAAAATGTCTACCAAATCACAGAGGGAACATACAAGGGTGTTTGAAAACAGAGGCTGTGGTTCATCTAGACCAAAACTTGAGCAGGATACCTGAGAGCCAGGTGAGGAACTGTTCCGAGTCTGACATCCTTGCCTACCCATATTATGGGTGAGAACAGACTTCTGGGTAGAGCCCATCCTCCATGCCCAGTACCCAAAGGCATCTTGGATTTGGCCAGCCATGTAGGCAGTCAGGCATAGATCCTGCCATCCCACCTCTAGGTCTTCTTGAGAATGTAGAAAAGTGGGGCTCCCAAGAAGGAAGTGAGGGTGCTTTGGGGCAGTACTGAAGGGACTACGGCTGACCTTTTTCTGCCAGGCACCTTCTGGGAGCAGCAAGGAGACAAGAGTTTGGGGTCAGGGAACATGGCCATGCAGACACAGAGGAGCGAGCACCGGCCCATGTCTCAGAGCAACCCTGAGTCCTGAAGCCCTTGCCCACTGCTCCCGCCTTCCATCCCACCCCACCCTTCTGTTTCCCAGCGCCGCACCCTCACAGCCCCGAGATCCTCAGACTCACCCATCCACCACGCCTCCGAAGCCAGGTGGCCAGGGTCTTGCGTACAAATTCCCCCAGGCAGTCAACCAGGGCATGAACCATGGCGGGCTGAGCCTGCCGGACGCAGTCCACCGCTAGTCCCGCAGCCACCGAGTACAGGGACACTACCTTGCCCCATGTGATACCTATAGAGAGAGAGTGTGTCAGTCAGACCCTAGCTGGTGACGGGCTCACAGGAAGAGCCGAGCTTCCCTGAATTACTTTCCTGCCTGCCATCAGCTGGTGACAATGACAAGGAGCCAGGAAACCCCCCTGCAGGCCACCACCACAGCAGGACACTTGGCTGTGACCTGGTCTAGCTTGATCATTGTCTGCAGCCGGTCAGACCGTTCCCTTCTCAGGCAGTTCCAAGACAGACGGAGATTCCCAGCTTCCAGTGCAAACCTGCTGGAGCCTAGGATGAGATCAGCCTTCCCCACTTCTGATAGGGGTGTCCACAAGAAAGCAGTATGACTCAGTGCAGACTGGCTCAGAACTAGACAAGGAGCACAGCAGGCAACTTCAAGGGTGTGTCCAACCCTGTTTTGTCTGCAACTCTGAACCTTGATCTCAGGGCACTAGGTCAGGACCTATCCCATACTTGATTTAAAAAAAAAAAGCCAAGACTATTGGGCCTTCTGGGAGGCATAACTAAAACCTGGAATACCATAAACAAGAATGAGGGGGATTATACGCGGCTCCCTGACATAGAGGAATTCAAGGGCTGGAGGGATGGCCCAGGAGTTAGCTTGCAGTCTATGCAAGCTGGAGACCCAGCGTTCAGATCCCCAGAACCCATATAAATGCTGGGTGGGTACAGCAGCCCCCTGCCCCAATAAAAGCCTGGGAAGGCAGAGCCGATCCTGAGAGCAAGCTGGTCAGCAGCTCTGCCTAGCACTGAGAAATTCTGCCTCTAAATTACAAGGGTCATTGAGGATAACGGCCAACATCATCCTCAGACCTCCATAAAAACATGCATGCATGCATGACTACAGACATGCAGAACATACGTACACACGTAAAAATGGGGGGAAATAGAAGAATGTTGTATTCTATCACCAGTAGCGCCAAAAAAACAAGAATAAAATCCTGGGTTAATCGAAACACTCTTGAACAAGCAGCAGGAGAATCAGTTCAGTCAAGGTCATGCTCAACTGTGTAGCCTCCAGGCCAGCCTGGACTACATAAATTCTTATCTCAAGTCAGGGAGCCGGAGACATGGCTCAGGAGTTAAAGAGGCCAGAGGACCAAGTCCCGATGCCAAGACCTACAGTCAGCTCACAAGTGCCTGTGCCTCCAACTCCAAGCAGATCTGCTGCCTCCGACCTCCAAGGGCACCTGAACACACAGGCACACAGCCACACACAGGTACCAACATACATGTAATTAAAAATTAAATAAGTGTCTTAAAAAGAGGGGGTAGGTGTGGTGTGTGTGCCCCAGTAATCCCAGTATCAGGAAGCTGAAGCAAGAGGAATCTTCAGATTGAGAAAGCCAAAACAGGTACAGATAACACGGTAAGCATTTGAAAAAATAGAACCTATTTCCTCTTGTTAACAGCACAAGAAGATACATTATTACAAGATAGAGCCGTGGCCTACCACGTTAAAAAGCTTTAGGGGTTGGAGATTCAGTAACGTGTTTGCTATGCAAGCATGAAGGACCAGAGTTCAGATTCCCAGCACCCATGTAAGAAGCCTGGCATGTTAACATGCCGCTGCATTGATCCCAATGTTGGCATCAAAAAGATGGAGCAGGATGATGGAGGCAGAAGGAAGGGCCTTTGGGCTTACTGGCCCAGTCCTCACTGACCTCCTAGCTGAATGAGAGACTGTCTCAAAAAAAAATTGGGAGATCATTATTAACTCTACCTACACATATGGGCATCTGCACACACTCATACCCTCACACACACACTCACACACACACGCACACACACACTCACTCACTCATGTAAACACACATACTCCTAAAGATGAGAGTTAAGGATTCAGGTAATCACTGTTCTCAGCTTTGCTAGGGCAGACAGTTGAAGATCTGCCCTTGAAAAGCTCCCACGTCCAGTCATAGGCCCCGTGAGATGCTGACCTGAGCACTAACATTTAGACTATGACGCTCCCCTCCACCCACCTTCACACAGCAGCCAGAGTAACCTCATACAGCGCATGACCCAGCACACAGACGTTCACCACAGTACCATTCACAGCCACCAAAAAGGAAAAACTGCGTGTTCCCTGGCAGACTGCTGGGGCTGTGCATTTATACAGCCAGGAGCCAGAGTGAAGTTTCGATGAATGCCATAGCAAGGGGAAGGAACCAGACACAGAAGGACACAAATCCCGTGCCAGTCCTCCTACAGAAAACGCACGGAACGGGCATACCCGCTGAGACAACAGATTCAGAAGGGCCTGGGGGCGAGGGACAGGGAATGATAGGCAGAATGTCCTCAGGATTAGGACAAACGGCATTCTGAGTGCTGAATGCCACCAAGGCTGGCATTTAATGTGGCTAAATGTGCAGTATATGTGAGTCACCTCAATGAAAAGGAATAGGGAAAGAAAAAAAAAACCAACAAACAAAAAACAGCCCCCGAAAGCCAGCGGTGGCACTAACACTCTCGAAGGAGTTACTTGCTCTCCTTTCCAGGTAAACCAAGTCTGTAAGCCCCCCCGAGCCCCATCCGGCTTCAACAGCACTCTGGTAACTCCTAGAACACAGTTCCAGCTTTCGGTCCGCTGAGCATGCTCGACAAAAGGATGCTGGTGGTCAGCCGGGTGACAGTACCCAGTCACGTCCTCGCAGGCAGGCTACTCTGCTGTCAACTGTTCCCTTGACGACATGGAGGATGGGCCTAGCATCTGAGTCACGCAGGACGCCCCCGTCTGAGTCCATCACAAGATCCAAGAGCTTCAATGTCTTCCTATTAAATGGTGTCCCGTGGGGTGGCACCATTCCCAGTGAGGAGCAGGGGGCGGGGTGCAGTGTGTTATTTGCTTTTAAAGACAGGGGCTTTCTATGACTGATGGCTTTCTATCCTGGTTGTTCTGGAACATTCTGTGTAGACCAGGCTGGCCTCAAACTCAGATATCCACCTGCCTCTGCCTCCAGAGAGCTGGGATTAAAAGCAGGTGCCACTACCCCCCAGCCTGATTTATTTATTTCTAATACATATGGGTGTTTTGTCTACACGGAGACCAGAAAATGGCTCAGATCACCTAAAACCAGATAGAACTGGATAGTACTCTTAACTGCTGAACCAGCTCTCCAGCCCCTACAATTCCAGAACATCTCATCCACATAGCCCCTGGTCGCCCCCCACAAGTCCTAATCTGCCTTGCTACAGTTAACATATTCTGCACATTTCGCACAAGTGAATTTGTATGTGGCACATTTAAGGCACTGCTCTGCCTCAGCCCTTTTCGTGGCTGACTAATATTCCACATCCATTAGTCAACTAACGGACACATGGACAGTCGCTACTTGGGACTCTGCAAATAATGCTGCTGGGAACTCTCAGCCAGGCTTCTCTTGGGTTTTAATTCTATTAGGCATACACCTAGTAGATTCAGTGGGTCATGAGGAAACGCCATACCTCACTATTTGAGGACCAGCCAGGCTGTTTTCTACAGTGCTATTTCACACATGCCCTACCAGTTCTGAGTAAAGGCTGACTTCCCCGCGTCCTCATCAATACTGTGGATGTCTGGCCATCCTGGTAAGTATGAAGCCATTCTGGCACGATGACTGTGACATTGACCATCTCGGATGCTTGTTTGCAAAGTCTGCTGGTGCTTCCTGGCCGCCAGTGAATGTAGGTGACCACCCTACATTCTCAAGGCCTTCCTTCCCCACCTCCTCCCCAAAGCTTAGAGACAGACGCTCAGGCGGCCACCCATGGCTGACGTCAGCCAGAAAGGCCCTGTCTCCCCAAGAGGCTCTTCCAGATCAAGTGTCTCTCTGGGCTGCCTCTGTGTTCAGGGTGGGCTTGCACCAGGCAGAAATGGTAGACATGAGGTAAGGTTATTCTGACCTCTCCCCAGCTCACACTCACTACCACCCAAGGCCCCAGACCTCTCTTTCCCGCTCACACCCACCACTAACAGAGACCCAGCCCCTCGAGGTCCTGGGCTCACTGCAGCCATCCACAGACCAGATCTATAGTCTCCAGAGCAAAAAGCTCCTTATAAACCCAGCCATCCACAGCTCGTAAACCAGCCTGCTTGACAGCTTGGAGTCAGACACCCAGGCGGCCACTCGTGGCTGGCGTCAGCTGGAAAGCCCCAGAGAGGACAAGGGTGGTCCTCCACCCAAAATGCCAGGCTGCTGGCTTCCTTCCTGAGCCCTGCCCACTGACGTTCCCACCAAGTGCCTGCAAGTTACCCCTCACAGAGGGGACAGGAGTATGCCCATTAACTCCTGGTACTTCCTCCCACCCCATGCCACAGCCCTGTTCCGCCTCTCCCACTCCATCACCCACCCACTCCCCTACTTCCCACAGCCCAGGCCCCTGCAATTTTAGTACAGAGGCTGCACTAGCTGACCCTGATCCGTCATGTGAGACTGGCCTGGGCCTCCCTGCTCCTAAGCAAAGGCCACATGGGTCTGGTGTAAGTGACGCATGTGGACAACAAGGGGTCTATCGGTGGTTCTAAGAGCATGGAACGGGAGGGTTTGAGGAGATGAATCTTGCAGCCTCCTGTAAGTCTAGGGCAAGGAAAGGAAGGGAATTTGAGGCAAAGTGGGAGGGGCTGCAGGAGCTTGCCTTTCGCTCACTTCTGAGCAGACATGGAGACTCCTGGGAGAGTCCCAGGTGAGTGAGGTCACAGTATCCAGACCAGCATGTCCCTTATCTCCTAAAGTGCCCATGACTGGCCAATCTCACTGACGTAGGGATGCTCATTTTTTTGAAATGCCGCACGTGGATCTAGCTGTGGAACCTAAGCACCACGGTCACTAAAAGCCCGGTATGTGTTGCCGCAGTCCCGCAGAGAGCCGCTGCCCTGTAGGGCACCACGGTCCCAGCCAGTGCCTGGCCAGATCAAATGGCAGGATTGTGTCAACAGCCCTCAGAATGACCAGCAGCCCGGCTAGCTGGGTAGTTCAGAAGATAAAAGCACCTGCAGGGCTGGAGAGATGGCTCAGTGGTTAAGAGCACCGACTGCTCTTCCTGAGGTCCTGAGTTCAAATCCCAGCAACCACATGGTGGCTCACAGCCATCTGTAATGGGATCCGATGCCCTCTTCTGGTGTCTAAAGACAGCTACAGTGTACTCATATACAAAATAAAAAAATAAATCTTTAAAAAAAAAAAAAAAAGGGTTGGGATTTAGCTCAGTGGTAGGCGCTTGCCTAGGAAGCGCAAGGCCCTGTCTGGTCCCCAGCTCCAAAAAAGAACCAAAAAAAAAAAAAAAAAGAAAGAAAGAAAAAAAAAAAACCTGTGGCCAAGCCTGAAGACTTGAGTTCAACCTCAGGAACCAAGCGATAAAATTAGACAGCCACCTCCAGAAGTCGTCCTCGGACCGCCAGGTATGTGCTGTGGTCCAGTGTGTGAACATATACACATACCAAATAAAAATGTAATTGAAAAACAGTCGGGTATGGTGGTGCACACCTTTAATCCCAGCACTCACGTAGGCGGATCTCTGAGTTCAAGGTCGGCCTGGTCTGCAGAGCAGAGGTCCAGGACAGCCAAGACTACACAGAGAAACCCTGTCTCAAGAAATCAATAAGTAAAACTAAAGATCGAGAGCCAGCTCTTCACTGGGCTGGGCTGTTACCCCCCCAAGGGCAGGAGGCCTGTATCATGGCAGTGACTTTGGGACCCACAGGGCCGTATTAGGGAGCCCCAAGAATTCTATCCCTGCAAACCTGCCTGCTCCACACAGGTTGAGTCCCTCCCAGTGGCGCCTCAGGTAAACAGGCCAGACCTACCTGCTGAGAAGATGTGGCCGGCCACAGCGAGGAAGGCATCGGTCACCACGGGTTCAGACTGCAGGGGGATGTGCAGCTGCCGGGCCACATTCCGATAAACGCTGGGACGGATCTGCTCCAGCTCATCTCCTGCGTGGACGCACAGTCGTTCAGGTCCTCTCCCACCTTAGCCCCGTGGCCAGCACTGACCGAGACTTGATGGTACACCAGATCCGCCTGACCACACTTGACCTCCAAGCTAACACCTTCCCTTCGCTAGGCTCTGACCCCCACTTAACCTGTTCGACTGCCACCCCTTCACCTTATCTTACTTCATTTGACTCTCCCAACCTTGGCCCCATGAACAAAGAGTCTAGGGAGACTATAGAACCTCCAAGCCCCCTAGGGCAGACTGGCTGGGCCAGTGGGGCAAGAATCCTGCAGTGGTACAAGGGCTCTGCCTGCTCGGTGACTCACAGCAGACAAGCAGGCAGGCAGATGAGCAACTGGATAGGCTGAGGAGGAGGGACCAGACAGGCAGAGCCCGACACGGAGAGGGTCTTGGCTGGAAGACCACATATATGCAGTCACCCCCTACAGCCTCACAGGATGATGGTGGCTTAGGCCCTGGCGTTAGCATCACTGGTAATGGCTCACTGAACTGACTCAGGCAGCTCCAAGATCTGGGACAATGGCACCTAGGTTCCTGGTGCCAAATGGGTGTGTTTCTATGCAGTGCTACATCAGCCCAGCCAGAGCTGTGCCAAGGAGATGCCTTCCACAGTCCCACCCGCCCCCTGGGCTACAGTGCCCTTGGCATCACCACGCATTCGGAGGGAAAGACAGTGCCCGGGAATTCCACACAGACTCTGATTGGGTGTCCCCGGCCCAGCCACTTCCCCAGCCAAAGCAAATAGGGAAATGCTGTTGCTGCTTGGCCTGTCCCAGCGATAAGGGCGCCCACGTCATCCCTGAGGCCAGCTGCGCTCTATCTAATTAATTAAGATCTGGAAGCAGAGAAGCAGGAGGAGGGGGGCCAGGGGATGAGGAGATGGCGTGGAAATTCCCAACGCTTGCCTGACCGTTGCCAAGGATAAACCCTGGGGGCCTTTGGAGACTGACCCTAGGAGATGGTTCGGGGACACGAGCTAGGCTGCTTCCTGTTTGTGGCTGGGAGCCATGCTTGGGAGGTCAGGAAGATATCGCTGACCTTAGAAGAATTCACCTTGAACAGTCATGACAGCACCATACAGAACCCGAACAAGGACACGTTGGAATCCAGGCTCTCCCCTTCTGGGAATCCCCTTAGCTGTCTAGAAGGGTCTGAACCCCAGAGTGTAGGAATAGCACTGGGTGATGGGAAAAGGCTATTCGGAGAGCTCCTGCTGAGTTCGAGGCTTTGCACCTGTTCCTTTCTACAGACCAGTGTTCAAGGCTCCTAGGACCAGTCACAAGACTGAAGACGAAACGGCACGGGTCAGACCCAAAGCAGGACTTTCCCTTTGCCACCCCAGTGCCCTGGGGACTTACAAGAGGCCAACATGTCCTTTCTCTAGAGAGAGCCAATGGTCTTCTTTTGTCTGAGGAGTTTACCTAACCAAACCTCTCATTCTCACTCTCCACACACCCAGAGTTAGTCCCCTCTGCCCATGCACAGCCCCTCCTGGGAACCCAACTCAGGCCAAATGGACTCCAGCTCCCTCAAACTGTTAAGCAGGCCAGGTTTACACAGCCTTGCTCCTTGAGGTCAGTCCAGCATGAAGATGCAGGGTCTATATAAAACAGCATGGGTGCACACCTCGTCTCCCAGGAAGCCAGGTCTGACCCGGCTCCCTCAAACCAGGAGAATGCACCCCGCCTCTCCCTGACACCCACTCATCCACTTATTTGATCTCTGCTATCTTTTTCTGGTCCCTTACAGCCCCAGGCCCCAGTCTGGCTGCGCTAATGTGAACTGTCGTGAATCAAGGCTTGGCTTCCCCATCACATGTCCTTTGAGAGCTGCTGAGCTAGCTGTGTGTGACTCCCAGAAACAAGTGTCCCAGATATCCTTCAAGAAGGCCCCGGGGGGCCTTCCCATCAAGGGAAACTGCAATGGGTGTCGGACCTCGGCCAATAACTGAAAGGCCTATTTTCCAAAACAAACATTGGGACACATGGTACCACAAAGGATTTTTTAGTCCAGCAGAGTACAAGGGTCACCATAAAGTTTAGCTGGTAAAATATCGCTCTTCCAGGGCTTTCTGAGTTTTATGGCAAGAACGTCTGTGATCGGGCACCGGGGAGGGGGGAGGCTGACAAAGGAGCCAGCAAGCAGACAAGCCTGGGGAATGAACAGAGCAGCACCAGCCTGGGTGGCCTATCCTCGCATCCTCCCATTCCAGACAGATTTGGGCTCCCACGCACACCTCCTCTTTACAGCAGAGGGAGGGTGAGGCACAGCCGCAGAGGGGCTGGTCATGTCTCAAGAAGGGAATGTCAGTGCAGAACAGCTGTACCAGGAACCCTGAAACACAACAACGGGCAGACCCATCAACCAGCTCTAGAGGGGCTGCCTAGGATGGTACTCACCCAAGCGCAGCAGCACGGTGCACACCTCTGCCAGGCGTCCTCCAGGGGCAGGCGAGGCACGCTCTGGAGCGCTCCAGGAGAGGCCGGCGCGCAAAAGCCGCGCGTGCACGTACTCCCGGCCTAGTGCCTTAGCCTGGGCCACCAGCTCCTTGTCTGTGGGCGAGCGATCAAAGGCGTCCATGATCTCCGCAGCGAAGACCGAAGAGCGCCGCAGCACCTCCATGGCCGAAGCGCAGGCGAGAGGCGCCACACCTACGAACAGACTTGAGTTCGGCCGGGATCGCCTCCAGCGAGGCGGCGAAGGGACTCCTGCCACGCGAGGAGACCCGGAGGCGCGGCGCGAGACACAGCGGTCCCCACCGCGTGCGCCCGGGCGGCGTCCGGGGCCGATTCAAACCTCACAGGAGGTCGGCTGGGCGCCGCCCTCAAAAAGGGCCGGTTTCTGCGAGCCTCTCGTTTTGCACCCCAAGCCTTTTAAAACACAGTGTCAGGTTCATTTTAGGTTCTAAATTAGATCTCGCAGGTCCCGGCGGTGGCCAAGGGTTGGGAACACCGCGGGGAAGCGGCAATAGGTTCTTTGGTCACAGCGCCCAGGCTCGAGGACCAGATTGGAGGCGCCGGAGGATGCAGAGTAGCCTGCTGCGACCGGGCTCCTCCCTGCAAGCGAGTCTGGTCCTAAGGAAGGCTCCAAACTGCTCGGCGGTCCCTGGGCTCCGAGGCCACGCACCTGCGTACCTCGCAGAACCAGTGTTTGTCCCCGGTGTCGCCGTTCCCATGGTGCTACATCCAGGGGACCGACGCCACGCCCGCCCGACTCACCTCTCCCGCCTCATGGCGCGCAGGGCGGCGATGGAGTTCTGGTTTCAGGACCCGCTCGCCGCCGTCTCCGCCGGTCTAGCCCCTTCCATTCAAACCCGCGAGCGCGAGCCCCGCCCCAGCGCCCGCCCCGTCCACGCCCGAGCTGAAGCACAGGCTCCGCCGGTCTTCCCGCGCGCTCGCAGAAGTCCTGGTCCCGAGGGGTGCGGGAGGCGTACCGCGGACTCCCCGCGGGCGAGAGGCCAGGCTTAGGGCTTCGCCTTCTAAGGAAACGGCAACCCCCGGGGGGCGGAGCCGCAGCCCAGCTCTGCCCAACGCCTCCCCGGCTTAAGAAAGGCCAACACAAGTTCTCGGGATGCGCCCGGGAACGCCGCCAGGCTGGAGCTGTCCCGGCAGGCAGCGCGAAGAACAACCAGCTCTGACACCAACCCACTGGGGCGCACCGAGTTCCATTTTAAAATTGGCTGACTTATCTTTTCCTTATTGCCTTGAAGAGGCTCCTTAAAGATCCTGGATTCTTGCAGTTGTCGGGGATCTGATGCCCTCTTTGATCTCCGAGGGCACCAGGCATACACGGGGTGCACAGACATGCAGGCAGGGAAACATTCTTCATACACAAAACAAAAATAAAAATAAGTAAATATTTAAAAAATAGAGTCTGGGTTCTTGGCTTAATCGAAGCCTTTGGAATGTGGTGGAGACTTGGATGTGTGCTTGGGTACTGCAAATACCCGCTCCCACTTGAGTCTAGCCTTGCTTTTAATGAGCTGGACTTATTTATATCAAGTCCAATATATAATCTTTTGTACTTAGTTTTCTCTTATTAGGGAATTTTCATTTGAGAGAAAAAGAGAGAGGGAAGGAGGGAGGGAGGAAGGGAGGGAGAGAGAGACAGAGACACAGAGAGAGCACACAGAGAGAGAGAAGCTTGTCTGGAACTCTGTTGACCAGCTGGTCCAACTTGTAGGGATCACCCAGCCTCTGCCTGCAGAGTACTGGACCACAGCCGTGTTCAGAAGCTTTGTTATTTTAGGGTTCATATGTAGACCTATGATGGATCACAAACATCGTTGTGAACAGTGTGGTAGTGAATCAGAGCTCCCTTTTCCTGTACAGATTTCCAAGAAAGTCAACGTCATCTACTAGACTCCGTTCTCCTTCATCTTTTGATCCAACTGCACAATCCAAGCAATGGGATTTGCTAACTTGACCTAATTTCTGTAAGGACAACATTTCACTTAAAGCTACAAAATATATATTCTACACACACACACACACACACACACACACACACACACACACACACACACACACGGGTGTTTTATCTGCATGCACGTCTGCATACAAGAAGAAGCACTGGATCTCACAGGACCACAGTTACAAGTGGTTGTGAGAGCCACCATGCGGGTGCTAGGAATTGAACTCAGAACCTCTGGGAGAGCAGTCAGTGTTTTTAACTGCTGAGCCACCTCTCCTGCCCTACCAGGAAAATATTTTTCAAGTGAACAATCACAAAAACAGTACAAGCCAAAGTAAAAGCCCATCGCCCTCCCACACAAGCCTTTAAGTCCCAGGGCTATCGGGCAAAGAAGAGGCGGTTACTGGGACTTGCCGGGCACAAGCCTAGCTCTGGTGTCACTGACAAATCTGGTCTGAGGAAGTAAGGTGGGGAGAGTTAGAGATCGAGGGGGACCCTGCAGGTGCCGGGGCAGGGAATCAAGGATAAAGTGAGGGGACTAAGAAGCAGGTTCAGGTTGACTTCATCAACCTGGATCAAACGTGGGGAATCTGATCTCAGACAGTTTATTCTGCACAAATTTAAACACAGGAAAATTTGGAGGAAAAAAGGCTTCCTGTTGTGACACAAAGAAGTGTAACTAATCAGAACCTGACCCAGGGTACCTGTCATTTATTCTGACAAGATCGGCTCTAGAGATAGATAGGCCACCTATGCTAGCCTAATGGCCTATGGAAGGCTCTGCCCTGGTCTCAGTTATACAGATGGCACAGACGTCATTTGTACCATTAGCCACCTCCAGACCTGGTTGTGGGAGTTTGATATCCTGGGCCAACAGGTACAGCAGATCACCAGGCTGCTAATCACTTCCAGTTCCAATTCAAATCCAGGTTTCTGGATGTAAGAATAGGTCTTTTCACCTTTCCCACTGGAAAAACAAGTGCCTCACACTCCTGGTTTCTCTGGAGATCTGTAAGGGAAAGGACCTTTGCGATGTGCTCTCTCAACAAAACAAGGCCACTGGAAGTCTTCCTCTGGCCCCATGAATATTCACACACACACACACACACACACACACACACACACACACGCACGCACGCATAGAATATTTAATTTAAAAAGATAGAAGGATAGAAGAAAATAGTACATACAGCTTCACAGCAATTTAAATTCTTTTTTTTTTGGTTCTTTTTTTCGGAGCTGGGGACCAAACCCAGGGCCTTGCGCTTCCTAGGCAAGCGCTCTACCATTGAGCTAAATCCCCAACCCCCAGTAATTTAAATTCTTGAGTAAAACACTGTTTACCAAAACTGACATAGGAAGAAAAGAAAGTCTAGACAATTCAACACCAATTAAATAAATTTAGTTTGTAAGACTATTCTTATACTTTTCTATTGTTCTGAAGAGGCTGCACTCGACCAAGGTAACCTAGAAAAGAAAGCCTTTAAGTGGGAGTTTGCTTACACTTTCAGAGAACGAGTCAGCGACCATCATGGTGGGGAACAGGCAACAGACAGACGGGAATAACACAGGAGCGATAACTGAGCTCTTCTGATCCACAAGCAGGAGGCAGGGAGAGTTGAAACCTAAAAGCCCAACCCCAGTGACACAGCTCCTCCAACCCGACCACACACCTTTTAATCCTTCCCGAACGGCTCTGCGTAATAAGGACCACGCTTTCAAAATGTATGAACCATAAAGGGGTCACTCTCATTAAAACTACCACATATATTGACACTTTGGGTTTTGTACTGTTTGTTGAGCTGAAGAAGTATCAACAACCTTACACAACTCTATCCAAAAATTTTAAGATAGGAAAATCTTTCTCAAAGCATCCTGTGAGAATAAATCTAACGTCGATATCCAAACTTGTCAAACACATTACAAGAAGTGCTAGGGGGGAAAGACTGTAGTGATGGCTCCGAGGTTAAGAGTTTGTATTGTGCTTGCAGGAAGCCCAAGGTTGAGCAGCTCATCACTGCCTGCGACCCCAGGGGGATCCAGTACCTCTGACTTCCCAAGGTACCTACACTCATATGCCCTCAAAGACATACACACGCATGCATGCATGCACGCACACACACACACACACACACACGTAGTGGAAAACTTAAGGATCCTTTGGAAAGTCGGTTGGATGGTATTTTGCTGGGGCAAACCTGAGGAATGCTTTGTTAAAGTGGGCACAGGTGTGTAGGGCTAAGGCCGACCCGTGAAGGAACGAACGTTTAGCTGAAGCAGGCACAGGAGAGAGGATGTTCTGCTAAAGCAAGTGCGTGAGAGGACACATGATGAAGGATTCACTGCCAGCAACACACATATTGATCCACCTTACGCTGCACAGCTGAGCTACCTTTGTGTCTTGCTGCTTCCAAGGACTAATTGGATGCACGTGCTGAGGCCTGGCTGTCTCTGCTGGGTCCTGTCACCACTGTTGCTAACCCCACTCTATCCTCTACCGAACTGGGCTGCTGGGAATCCGTGAGGTGTCTGAGTGGATCGAGCTGCCGCTGCTGACCCATAAACCAAAATGCTGATTCCCAGACTGAAAGAATAAAGATTTTAAACTATCCCCCACTGACCCTGCTGTGAGGACAAGTGCACCTCACAGCAAAGAATAACATAACATATTTTGGGGATGTAGCCTGGCTATAGCCACCGCAAACCATCTGGCCTCGATAAGGCCTGACTCAACAGTCCTGAGAAAAATGAGAATTAGGGTCAGCTTGCCCCAGAAGGAGGGTGGCCTAGAGTTGAACAGAGCCCAAGTTACAAACCAATGAAATTGCTTTGTGTGACTGTTGCCAACTACCTATGTAATTTTCCCTATAAATCCCTTCCCCTAATTGGGCTCGGGTCGACTCCTCTGTTTCCTGTGTGAGATACATGTCGTCCCCAGAGCTCTGGTTCCTCAAATACACCTCTTATTTATTACATCAAGGCTGGTTTCTCGTGAGTTCTTGGGGGTTGCGTCGTCTCGAGATTTGGGTGGGGGCCTTCCCCACCCCAGTGGTCTTTCACAGACAATACAGGAGGTTGCTCCAAAGAGCTTTTCTAATCAGGTTCACTTCCCCTCCCATCCCCGCTCATTATCCTTTCTTTTCCACTACCTCTGCTGTGTGGTGGGTTACAAGGAAGGCTAAATTGTTTAAGGACCATCATTAAAAATACGATTGGAAAAAAAATTAAAGTTACCCACACATACAATTTTAAAAACAAATCATTTTAAAAAGAAAGTTGTGGGGGGGGGGAGTAGTGCCACGTGCCTTAATCCCAATGCTCGGGAGGCAGAGGGAAGAGGATCTCAATGAATTTTTTTTCTTTTTTTTTTTTCTTTTTTTTTTCCATAGCTGGGGACTGAACCCAGGGCCTTGCGCTTGCTAGGCAAGCGCTCTACCACTGAGCTAAATCCCCAACCCCTCGATGAATTTTTTTTAACGTGTGTAAGTGTCTCATCTACATGTACATCTGTGCAGCACATGCATGCCTCTGCTGGTGGAGGCCCAGAGAGGGAGGTCGGCGTTGGATTTCCCCAGGGGACTGGAGATACACAGTGTGAGCCCTCACCATGTGGGCTCTGGGGGTTGAACCCTGGGGCTCTAGGAGAACAGCAAACTCCAGCCCTTTGGTGAACTCTCTAACTTGGAGTTGAGCACTGTGGAAAGATGGTCTTAAATTTGTGAAGGTTACTCAAGCTTAGGACGTCCTGCTCTGTAGAGATAGAAATATAAAAGCTCAACAGGCAAACGGGGCTAACCCAAAGTGTGGGTGGGGGAGGGGCGTAGGCAGCCCCGAGCCTTCCAAGTGTGCCTCTACTACGCCCTTTGGGATTTACTTCTCACAAGAGCTAACCCATTCCCACACCTGCTTCCTTCCTTCCCCTGTGCAGCCTCAGACCCTTCCGGCCCTGCTTAGTTTGTTTGCCTCTACATAAAAAGAGAGCGAGTCTCTCCCCCTTCCTGTCTCCTGTTGAGTGAAGCTTGACTCCTGACTACACAGCAGCCCCGGTGAGTCACTGGGCAGAGCTCATGACTATCTCAGTCCAGGAGTGCAGAAAATAAGTCAAAAGCCAAGCCACTGGGTGTGGTGGGTTATACTTCTAATCCTAGCACTCTGCAGGGCTACAGGGTGAATTCTAAACGGTCGCCGGCTACACAGTGAGACCCTGTCTCAAAAACAGAAAACCAGGTATGGTGGTGCACACCCTTGATTCCAGAACTCGGGAGGCAGAAGCAGAAACTCTCTGTGAGTTTGAGGACCTCTTCTTCCTTGGGTGGTCTGTGCTGTGACATACTTTAAGCTCGCTACCTCCAAGGCACCTCAGAAGGCTGGTTGGCACTAAGCAGGGCAGGGCTAGATTTGAAGTCCCAAATCCTGGTCCTTATTGGACCAGGGCTCCTGTTTCTTACCGTAGAGAACGTCTCCACCCACTGGCTAACAGGACCTCTATGTGAAGTGCCTTTCTCAGCCGTGTGAGCTGAGATGCTCTTCTGTAGCTGTTGGAAAAGGGCCCAGAGAGAAACTTTGGAAGGAGAACAGCAACGCTGTCCTCAGGTGAGACTGGGCCCTAGCTAGACCTACCCTTTTCAGGGTCTGTTGGCACAGCACCCTGGGCAACTCTCTCTCTTCCAGATCACAGCAACCTCCAGAACTTATGTGGTCCACAGCACGGCTCTAAGAAGAGCTGTACTTCCAGGTTTTGCAGAAGCATTATTGACTAGACAGACGGACACAGGTCAGGGTGGGGTTGGATGGGGCTTGGTAGGGCTGCTGGGCATTGGGGCTGGCAGGATACTTCTGCAGTGAAGGTTGTGCTGTGGGAGGGAGGAGTGATAGCTGATAACATTGTGTCGGGGGAGGCTTTCACTGACCTGCATCCCAGCTCCTGAGTGTGGGGTGAGCCCTGTGTGCAGGATGACCCACTCTACAATTTCTCAAGTCTTTCTAAATGTGCCCTCAGGTAGCTGTTTCCCACACCGTTCTGCAACTGTTGAGGTCCGTGTCAGCCGCTCCCTCTGGACAGCCTTCCCTCCTCACAAACCTGTCTTCCCAGGCCATGACATGCATAACGCACTGAGAACTCCTTTCCGGTCTCCATTCCAGTTCCTAGGAGTGAGATCAGGTGACCCCACACATGTACAGCCATTGTTCTCCCACCCCACCACCGTCTTGGCCTCCTCTCTTCACCAATCTCCCCAGAGAGCCTTTCTTTGGAGACTGGGGGCCTCTTTGCCTCAGGCACTAGTTCTCCCTCCCAGAGCACGCTTCGCTAAGTTCACAAAGTTGCAATCGATGAGAAGCAAGCCAGGAAGCAGTGCTCTTCCGTGGCTTCTGCTTCAGTTCCTGTCTCCATGTTCCTGCCCTGACTCGCCTCAGTGATGGACTGTTATCTGGAAGTGTAATAAACCATTTCTTCCACAAGCTACTTTTAGTCATGGTCTTCCTCATAGTCACAGAAAGCCCACCTAAAACAGTAGCTAACACTGACATTCCTGGTTCAGTTGCCCAAGTGCTGGAATTGCAAGCGTGTGGCCCCACGCCTGGATGGTTCGTTTGTCTGAGTCAAGGTCTCTTGTCGCCTCACAGAGCTTGACTCTGAACACCTATGCCTGTCAGAAAGGAGGCAATGTCTCCAGCCTGTTGTTCACTTGAAAGCTTGTGATTTCAAGCCAGGCGTGATGACACACAACCATAATCTTGGCATTGAGAGACCAAGGCACAAAGATTGCACGTTTCACGCCAGCCTGGGAAGACAGCCAGTAAGAGAGTATCTGGAAAAAAAAAAAACTTTTTTTTTTTAATTAAAAAGAACTCTTGAGATCTCTAGGGGCGGAATTTGACTACTATATCCACAGCCAGATCTTAACTTCTCCTCTTCCTGCTCCTCTATTGGCTTTGCTTATTTGGTTTTATATTTCATTCATTCATTCATTCATTCATTCATTTGTCCGTGTGTGTGTGTGTGTGTGTGTGTGTGTGTGAGAGAGAGAGAGAGAGAGAGAGAGAGAGAGAGAGAAGGCAGTTTTGTTAGTGTATGTTAGACATTTAATATTAAAGTTTCTATGATATATATCAATCATGGATGGGCTGTTGCCTACCATGAAGCCACACTCAGAGTAGTCCAGGGCATTGTGGGTGAGAACAGCGTAGAGAACACTCAATCAACAGCTCTGGAGACCTAGGTAAGTGGAGAGCCCCAGCTTGGAGTTTTAGCTTCTTCTCCTGCAGATATCATAAAATACCCTGGCAAAAGCAACTTAAGGAAGGAAGGCTCCCAGTTCAAGGACACAGTCCGTCTCAGCAGAGGAGCTTGAGGGGACCTGTCCCGTTACACCCTCAGTCAGAAAGTGAGGAGCAATGACTGTGTGCACTTTTGCATTTTCTACAGTTTTGCATTTTCAGCATTCCACCTCAGGAAATGGTGCAGCTCACAGTGGGTGGGTCTTGTCATATCGATTACATAGCCAAGACGATCCATCACACGCACGACCAGAGTCCTGTCCCTTAGCCGACTCTAGAGCTCATCACTTTGAGAATGGAAGGAGCGTAGCTTGAACATAGGAGACCTCAAAGCTGGCCCCCACAGTGACACATTCCCTCCAACCAGACTATGCCTACTCCAATGAGGCCACACCTCCTAATAGGGCCACTCTTTATTGGCCAAGCATTCAAACACATGACTCTATGGGGGCCACACCCATTCAAACCACTAGGGTTGTCCTCTGACACTACTTAAGCAATGTACCTACATATGTTCACACACGGTCATGCACACATGCACATATACACTCACACTCATACTCACACACAGACACAGACTTGGACGCACACACAGGCACACAGCTGCACCTGTGTTGTAGTAAATATTAAAAATGAAAAGCATCATTCCACACTAGTGCCGGCACCTGTGGGCCACATGGCATCTGCGGGGTACTTTCCTCTCAGTCAGCGAAACGTCTCAACCCGACTCGCTAGTTTCCAATTTCCATCCCACACTGTCGCTGGCTACTCTCTGGGCCCAGCAGCGGCCTCCCTCTTGCAATTCTCTGCTGTGAAATCTGCTCACATTCCCAGGATCCGCCCCTGTGGTTGTAGTCACAGCTCCCAGGAACCCGGTAAAATCAAAATTCTAGAAGCTTGTAATTTACCAATCAGATTTATATCGGTAAATTCTCAGTCCACAAAGCATCCACACAATAAACTCAGAGCCAATTATTACTGATATAAACTGCCCACCTAGATAAGACAAATTGTCCTGTAAAAGTCCATCCCTTATGAAATATTCATAGCTACCTGTGGCCACTTAAAGCCACACAGATCTGAGCTGTCCTTCTCTGCCTCTGTCTTGGTTCTTTTTCCTCCTCATCTCTCTCCTCTCTCCAAAACTCTGTGCCTGCCTTACCTTTTCACTGCCCAATCACAGGCCTTGCCTTATCTTGTGCCTGCCACATACCTGGATACACACACACACACACACACACACACACACACACACACACACACACACAAACACAGACATGGACACACACACACACACACACACACAAACACAGACATGGACACACACACACACACACACACAAGCATGTACACACACGCACAGGCACACATCTGCACCTGCATACAAACACATATAGAAAGAAAACAAGAAAAGAGAGGGTTAGAATGGGCGAAGAATCAGATTCCTTGCAAGATGTCCCATTAGCAAGGAGGGGAACCCAGAACCAGTTCCCCACCAAAACTTCTGAAAATCCCATGAGCCATGAAAATCTGTGCCCAGCTTGCAAGTTTCTCCAAGAGGCCATTGACCTGCTTGCCCACGATCGAATGCCCATGGGCACAGTCACTGACAGCGTCTTCATTATCTGGGATGAGCTGCCCTAGGAGGAAGGGCTGGCACGGGTACCAATGTAACGTCACCAATGACTGTGGATTCCAGGGCCAGAAACACTGCCATGGCACAGACTCGTCAGAGCCTTTCTCGCTGAGGGAGTCACCTCCTTCCACAGTGGTCATGTCACATGGCATCTGTCCAGGGGTCTAGCAGCCCTGTCACTCTGGACACCAACCAGCCTGGCCAATATGGATGGAGACGCACTTGGTGACTATCCGTTAAGGCCAAGACCACAGGAACACAGCCAGGCCAAGCAATGGCCCCAGTGAGCTCAAGTGAAGGGTAAGTAACCACCGTCCGTGATGTTGCCTGGTATGTCTCTTTTCTCCTTCAGAGTTTGCATTTAGTTATGAGCAAATGCGCCCTGGGGCCTTTTATTTGAAGAGTTTCTGCTTCCACGGAATCGCAGGTCTGTTCTGGGCTTCCCCTCAACTTCTGTGCTGTTTGTTTTTATTTTAAATGTTGGCTTCATTTTATTTTCATGAGACGTTCGCCAAAGACATATATTACAGGTCAGGAACACATCCGTTTTTGAAAATCCATTTTTCTGGATGGTAGAAAGATTTTTGCTTGCTTATTTGCTTCCTTCCTTCCTCTCTCTCTCTCTCTCTCTCTCTCTCTCTCTCTCTCTCTCAAAATCTTTCTTTCTCTCTCTCTCTCTCTCTCTCTCTCTCTCTCTCTCTCTCTCTCTCTCTCTCTCTCTCCTCCTCAAACTGTATCAGTGATTAGACCAGCATTTCCTGAAGAGCTCTTACTGACATGGGACTTGAGAGACCAATGAGCTGCCCACCTAGCTACCTGAAGGCCCGGCTTCCATTCATCAAAATGCTGCTTACCTTACCACAGGCGTAGACCGTCTGATGTAGTAAACGTCACTCTCCTGCGCCAGTGCATTTATTGTTCAAGATTTTTGTTCATGTGTCTGTAAGAGTGCAAGTGCACAGTGTGTGTGGATGCCTATGGGGAGCAGAAAAAGGCGTTAAGTCCTTTGAGCTGGGGTTCTGGGTGTTTGTGAGGTTCTGGGATGTGAAGTTGATCCTCACGATTGAGCAGAATGCACTGGTTTTAAACGGGATTTTACACGTCTCTGTTCAAACAGGCTAAGAATCCCTCACCACTGTCAATGAAAGTTAGCTGCTCCCTGCTTTTCGGCCCTGTATGGCATCATCCCCAGGGCCTAACCCCACTTCACTTTACCCGACTGTTCCACTAAGCACTCACAGGTCAACAGACTTTCCACTGGGAACCATAAGGAAGTGGTTCCCCCTGGCTCCTTCCTGCTTCCTGTCCTGGTTTGATAACACAGGTGAAAAGTTATTTTTGCCAACGTTGAAAATTTTACCTCTAACATCAATCCTGCTCTGTGGGAAACCTGGGCACCAGGAATTACACCTTTTTGTCTTGTTTTGGTCTGGTTTTTAGACTTATCTTCACTGTACTCCATTGGGTTGATTATGTTTGTTCTCTGAAGTGGCCTGGAAGTGAGCGCCTTTAACTTTCTAATGTTAGCTCTCTGTTTAGAACACCTGTGCAAACTTCGGCTGTTCCCGGCGTCCAGGTTAATTTTTTTCCTCTTTTTCCCCTTTTTGTTTTCTTTCTATATGTGTTTGTAGGCAGGTGCACATGCATGTGCATCTGTGTGTGTGTGTGTGTGTGTGTGTGTGTGTGAGAGAGAGAGAGAGACAGAGAGAGAGATAGACAGACAGAGACAGAGAGAGAGAGAGACAGAGAGAGAGATAGACAGACAGAGAGAGACAGAGACAGAGAGAGAGAGATAGACAGAGAGAGACAGAGACAGAGACAGAGAGAGAGACAGAGAGAGAGATAGAGAGAGAATTAAACTGGGAAAGAAAAGAGAGCCCAGATGTAAACACACACACACAAACACACATACAGAGAGAGAGACAGAGACAGAGAGACAGAGAGACAGAGAGAGAGATAGACAGACAGAGAGAGACAGAGAGATAGACAGACAGAGAGAGACAGAGACAGAGAGAGATAGACAGACAGAGAGAGACAGAGACAGAGAGAGAGACAGAGACAGAGAGACAGAGACAGAGAGACAGAGACAGAGACAGAGAGAGAGAGCATAGGCAGGCACATGTGCATAAGCGGTGTCAGAGGACAACTCTAGTGGTTTGAATAGGAATGGCCCCCATAGAGTCAAGTGTTTGTGTGGGGCAGCGGACCGTGTCAGCAGACAGAAGCACTGGTAAGGTAGTAGCAACGTTCGGAACCCCAATAAAACTCATGATAAAACTCATAATTTAGAATGGCAGAAGTTCGAACTAGCTCCCTACCAGAGTCCTGTCCTGGAGCACGTGACCATGACATCCCACTAAGAGGGCCATGACAACCAGTCACTAGCATAGAGCCTAGAGTTCTCCATGCTAATGAGCTACCTCCCTGCAAAAGGTAGTTAACCTTAGTTCACCCTGAATAAGTCATATATATCCTTCTCCACCATGAATAAAGCAGTTTGGACAAGCAAGGACTGTCTCCATCAAAGACCACCACAGGGGAGTGAGGGAGGAGGCCTTTGTCACACAGAGCCAGGAGTTTGAGAACCACAGCGTCCATCCCAGTCCCTGCTGTCTTAGACTGTGTTTTGCCTCCCCTGAGTGGTGTGCTGACATCCCAGGGGCAAAACACTCCAGCAGTGAGGAAGGAACACAACTAGTGCCCCTGCCTCTCACTTCCCTGGTGTTCTCACACCCAGCGGCAGGCACAGTACTGCAGACCCAAGCACTATCAGGAGGTGTGGCCTCTTGGAGTGGGTGTAGCCTCGTTGGAGGAAGTGTGTCACTGTAGGGGACGGTTCTGAGGTCTCCTATGTTCAAGCTATGCTGAGTGTAGTACACAGTCTCCTGCTGCTGCCTGCACATCAAGATGTAGAACTCTCGGCTCCTCCTGCACCATGTCTGCCTGGATGCTGCCATGCTCCTGCCATGATGATAATGGACTGAACCTCTGAACCTGTAAGCCAGCCCCAATTAAATGTTTTCTTTTATAAGAGTTCCCCTCATGGTGTCTCTTCTTGGCAATGGAAACCCTAAGTAAGACAGCAGCCTCTGGCATCGTTCCTCAAAACAATCCACTTTCTTTTTTTTTTTTTTTTTTTTTTTTTTTAGATAAGGTCTCCCATTTGCTTTGAACTTTCCAAACAGGTACATTGGCTAGCCTTAAGCCCTGGGGACCCACTTATCTCTGACTCCCCCTTCTACATGCGTTTTATTGATGAGGCTCGAGTCCTTGGGTATGCAAAGTAAGCAGTTTACCATCCAAGCTATCTCCCAGCCCCTCCACCACCCACCCCGACTTTTTTGAGGCAAGGCTTCATGTAACTCAGGCTAGTCTGGAATTTGCTGTGCAGCTGAGGGTGAGCTTGGATGCCTGGCTTTTCTACTTCAGCCTCCTGAGGGCTGGGATTACAGGTATGCGCCACCACACCCAGTCTGTGTGGCGCTGAGGTGGAACCCAAGTCTTCACGCATACTAGGCAAGCACTCTACCAGCTAACACGCATTCCCAGCCGGTTGCATAATTATTTTCTACATCCCCGCCCTCCCCACCCCCGCACAGGGCACAGATCAAAGTCATCGACTGAGAGCACACTCTGAGAACCGAAATTTAAGCTTACTTCCTCCCAGGATAATCGAACCAGAACTCCTGGTGCCTTTGTTGAAGTTGCCTGGAGCAGAGATGTGGCCGCTTCACACCCTCCAGACCTACGAAAGTTCTGACCTACACTTCCTGTTTGTCCATCTCACAGACTGGGCCATCTTTGTACCGAGCGCTATCTCTGTAAAAATCTTACTCATTTATTCACTGTGTCTCCTCCTCAGTCTTCTTTCTCCGTGGCTTTCCCTCCGAGTTTTACAATACCTTGCTGAGCCTGCTGGCGCCCACCTATACTCTCAGGACGCAGAGGTAGAGGCAGAGGCAGAGGCAGAGGCAGAGGCAGAGGCAGAGGCAGAGGCAGAGGCAGAGGCAGAGGCAGAGGCAGAGGCAGAGGCAGAGGCAGAGGCAGAGGCAGAGAGGCAGAGGGATCTTGAGTTCAAGGACAGCCTGTGCTACAATAGCCAGATCCTGTCTCCAGTAACACAGCTATCCCTTCAGTACCATTCTGTGTCATTGAACCCTTTCCGGCTGGGACTGAGGTCTCCGCTAACAGCTCTTGTCATTTCTCATCAGGGACATGGACTATGCACGTGCGTCACTGGCTTCTCTAGTTCCCTTGCTACTGGCATTAAACTCTCTTTGTTCCTTTCTTTTTTCAGAACGAGTTTGGGAGGGCACACTTCCTGGTGCCCTGTGGGTTTGTTCCTTCAAGTCCACTCTCAGGCCTGAGAGATTATGGCTTAGGATAGATCTGAAACTACACTCCAGTTTCACACATCAGTCTGACTTTGTGACAACCCTTCCCCTCCTCGCCACGCTCCCCTCCCATCCCTCCTAGATTGATTTCCTAGAAAACCTGGTACTATAGAGCCACCATCTAGGATCTAGAGGCCAGAAGTCCAAGCAAGGGAGTGACAGAGCCCTGGCGCTGGCCAGCAGCCTTGGCATCCCTTAGTGGAGGGTCTGTGTCACTTTACTGTCTGCCTCTCTGGTCACAAGGCACTCTCTCCTGTTCCTCTGTCTCTGTGTCCCATCCCCTTCTCCTTATAAGGACACTAAGTGCTGGTCTCAGACCCACCCTAACTCTGTGCTGCCATATCTTGACCACATCAGCCAAGGCTGATTCCAAATAAGGCCACAGTCCCAGGTGCTGATGGTCAAGACTTGAGCAATACCTTCTGGGGAGGACACAATGTAGCCCACTCCATCCCTTCCACGTTTTTTTCAGATTTGACTTTATCCTAGTGTAATTCCAGCACTTAAGAGGGAAAACAGGCAGGAGGATTAAGAATTTAAAGCTGGGGCTGGAGAGATGGCTCAGTAGTTAAGAGCACTGGCTGGTCTCTTCCAGAGGCCCTAGGTTCAATTCCCAGCAACCACATTGTGGCTCACAACCATCTGTAATGAGATCTGATGCCCTCTTCTGGTGTGTCTGAAGACAGCTACAGTGTACTTATATATAATAAATAAATAAATCTTTAAAGGAAAAAAAAAAAAAGAGTTCAAAGCTATCCCCAGCTAAGCCAGAGCCTAGCCTGGACTACACTGAGACCTTGTCTTAAAACCAAGCAGAAAACACAAAAATAAAACCCAAAAAGCAAAAAGAGTGTACATTTTTTTTCTGTTTTATTTTATGTCTCATTTATTTATATACGGGTGGGCAGGGGCGCATGTGTGCCAGGCCAAGCCTGTAGAAGTCAGAGGCCAGCTGGGTTGGCTCTCTCCTTCTATTGTGTGGATCTTGGGGATTGAAGTCAGTTCTTCAGGCTTGGTGGTGAGTGTCCTGACCACTGGTCATCTCCTTGGCTGTTTCCCCCTTTTAATCTAACAATTTTCTTTATCAAATTTGGGGACATTTTCCTGTGCATATGACATGTATTTGTATTTTTGTGTATCTAGTTTATGTGTATGTCCATGTGGTGCGTGTGGTTTGCATGTAGTGAGCGTAACCATGTATTTTGTACTGTGGTGGATAGGTGTCTGTGTCTATACGTATGTATCTGCATTTTGCACGTATATCTGTGATTTGTAGGTAGTTTGAGTGCATTGTTATGTGTTTGTATGTGCTGAGTATGTTGCTTGTATATTGTTGTTTGTCTGTATGTAGTGTGTGTATCTATGTATGTGCAATGTGGTATATATTGCTGTATGTCGGTCTGTGGCTGATGCCCTGACCCCAGCTCATGGTATGTGAATAGTAGAATCTGTGTGTCTGCCTTCCATGTCTCTTTCCCCTTGACCCTACTTTTTGGATCCACACTAGAGAAATGGAGCTCTTGGCTCCGTCTCCCCCCCCCCTCCCCCGCGAACTTCACTTACAATCCTATGTTATTTGAGTTCATAATTTAAAAGCCACATCTAGCTAGGCAGTGGAGATGCATGCCTTTAGTCCCAGAATTCAGGAGGCAGAGACAGGCAGATTTCTGAGTTCAAGGCCAGCCTGGTCTACGGAGCGAGTTCCAAGATGGCCAGGATACACAGAGTAACACTGTCTCAAAAACCAACCAAACAAACAAATGAACAAACCATACCCATCTATTCCCACATCTACATAAACACAATGTCCCATGTTTTTCTGAGATCTCTATGATGCTCCAGAGTGTCTGGTCACCCTTTCAGTCATGTTTCCCAGGGGTAGAAGCAGGAGTAATTTTTCTCCTTCAATCGAACTGCTGTTTCCTATTTATTTTGACAAGTTGGCTGAATAAGGAGCCTCGATGCCCTGGTCTTAGTCCCCAGACTCTTAGCCTGGCAAAGAGACTCTACAGTTGGAAGCAAGTTCAGGAGCTAGGGACGGTCCTGGATCTTCACGAGAGAATCTTTGTGAAGAGGAAGCGGGAAAGGCAGGCTGGGATGGGAGATGCTTCAATGGAAGTAGATAGGAGAGATGCTGTTCCCGGCTTTGTAACAGACAGAGGAAGGGTCTGAGACATTGGAAGGAAGGGAGAAGGTCTGTCCCAGGGAATGACAACAGCTGAGTAGGTTTAAGCTGCACCCAGATAGCTCTGAAAAGGGAGAGAAGAGGGCACCAGGCTAAGCCTCCTGAAGACCCCTCAGTCCCTTCCACCTGGGGCTAAAGACTCCTGGGGACCCTATCTCGGGAGAGCCTGATGACACGCGCTGTCAGCCCACTGCCATGCCCAGAGTATAAGACAACACAGTGAATTTGTAACGCCAGGAGGCCCGAGGTCATTTGTCACAGCTGTCATAGAGGATGGACGAAGTTTGAAGATCACCACAGGTCACTACAGGAGTCACCCCTCCTGTTCCCGAGCGGGGAGGGGACACTGTGTCCCTCCTCAGAGGTAAACTATTCATAAACAAAATATGGTTCTGCTTGCTTCAGTGCTGGGGACCAGAACCAAGGACACGCTAGACAGGCACTGTACTGGTAAACTGTACCCCAACTGTACATGTTCATTAAACAAACAGAACCAAATGAGACTGGAGTCAGGTGTGGAGGTGGTGGACATGGAATCCTAGCACTTGAGAAACAGAAGCAGGCAGATCTCCATAGGTTTGAGGACAGCCTGGGCTACATGGCAAGTTCCAGGCCAGCTGTTCCCAACATTTGGGGGTGCAAGGCGGGAAAATCTTGCCTCTGAGGACAGGCTGGGCCTCATTCATCCTTTCTCCTCCAGCAACACAACCTTATCTTTGTGAGCAGGAGGACGAGGAGCAGAGATACATACATCAACACAGCCTGGGGTCGGGCAAGGTAGCATCAACACAGCCTGGGGTCGGGCAAGGTAGCACAGGAGGTAACTGCATTTGCTGAAAAACCTAATGACTTGAGTTCTATGTCAGGGACCCACATAATGGGAGGGGAGAACCTTCTGTAAGTTGTCCTCTGTGGGATGTGCATGTGCCTACACTCGCACACAAATGGACAGATGGACAGACGGATAGACAGATAGATAAAACGGGGGTGAGGGAAAACGGCAACAAAGTAGGTATAAACTGACCCACAGCGGGTTAGCACTGGAAAGAGGCAAAACAAAGACCTCTCAGCCCCTTCCTTCCAACTGGGACTTAAGACTCCTGGGTTGGGGGGGGAGGTGTGTCCCATCTGCCTCAGTTTCCACCTCCAACCTGGACCAAGCCAACCTACCAGGACCAGGATCCAGGCTTCACTGGGATAAAACATAAACACAAACACAAACAAACAAAAAAACCTCGTCTGCAAACCCGATGCCAGTAAGCAGCTCCCCCTACCCGAGGCTCCGCCCCTTGTGGCTTGCCTTCCACCCCCCTCCACCGCCATCCCCTTTCTCAGCCCCCCCACCCCGGCCCATGACCACAGCCCGTCCACGGGAGGACCGGCCTCCCAAAGACCCCTGCTTGGGTTGGGTTGGGGAGTTGGTCACCTCCCACAGCGAGCTCTACCTCTACCAAGATCTGCCCCAGCAAATGGCTGAGCTCCACTGGGTTCTGCCCCTAGCTCACAAGAATCTGTGCTATGTCAGAACTCCTTCACCCTACACCACCCTACAACCCGCCCTTCCGATGTTCCTCGCCTTGTGACAGACGGGGGAGCACTGAGATTAATAAAGGAGAGTGTACTTGGGGGTGCGCGGGGTGTGTGTGTGTGTGTGTGTGTGTGTGTGTGTGTGTGTGTGTGTGTGTGTGTGACTTCTTCCTCTAATGCCGAGGCCACTCCTCCGTTCCCTCAGAGCCTCAGGAAGTGTATATTTGCCAGTCGTGTGCCTGGCTGTCAGGGACAAAGAGGACCTCTTTCGTGGCTACGGGTCCTCTCACGCTCCCAGAAGGCCAGCTGCCTTAGAAGTCGAACCTGGGGTCCAGGTTCCATCTCCCTCTAGGGAGCTGGATAGAGATTGCAGTGTGGCTGTGCTATGCCAGCAAGTTCTCAGGGGGCAGGAAACCGGTGGCCCCTGCTTCCTGTGGGGGCTTTGGTTTTTCCCTGTGGATAGGCATTCTTTTCTTTAGTTTTTTCCTGGTTCTGGGAGTCCCCACCCCGCGACAAAATATGTATTTTAAAACAGAATTGTTCTGAGATTTCAAAGTCAAGGCCAGCAGTCAACACCTCCCACCCCACCCCCACCCCGGACTATAACTAAAACCTGGCACAGTACACTAGGAAGTTTGGAAGCATGTAAGTTTAAAAGCCGCAATTGCTGTATGAGGATAAGGATTCTTGTGGCATATTTCCCACTCAAAAGAATATTCATGTTTATGTCAAACACCTGAGGCTCCAAAACCTGACTTCACACTTATGTTACATCGGCACTGTGTTCCCCTGGCCTTTTTTTTTTTTTTTTTTTTTTTTTTTTTTTTTTTTTTTTTTGGAGCTGGGGACCAACCCAGGGCCTTGCGCTTCCTAGGCAAGCGCTCTACCACTGAGCTAAATCCCCAACCCCTGGCCTTTCTTTTTTTATTCCTAAAGGCCGTGAAATTCCATCGCACAACTGGGATCCTTTGCTCACCCTCCCTAGACAGTCTGGCCTTGTCCTTGAGGTTTGATAAACGCGGTGGAAGGAAGTACACACCATGGATGGGGAGGGAGGTGTCTGCTAGGACTCAAGACTGCTGCAGGCACTGCTCTCTTTGATCTGGAAGAGACACTGGTTCCTTGCCCTTTTCAGTCCCAGGAGATAAAGGGGTTGCAGTCACATTCTCCACCTGACTGAGAAGAAACAGACACAAAGAGAGAAACAACTGGCCTTCACAAAGTGATTTGGTGGAGAAGTGGAAAACAAGCAGAGACCCTAGGAGCCCGGTAGGAGGTGAGGCTAGTAGGAGGAGCCAGGTAGAGGGTGCGACTTGTGGGAGGAGCCAGGTAGGGGGTGGGGCTGGTAGGAGGAGCCTGCAGCTCTGCTCTGGGAGTGTTCCCACAGGGCTGTATCCTGACACCTAAGGGGAAATCTATCCCCTTTGGGGCATTCTTCCTCCCTGCTGAGCTGTCCCAAGGACAGTGATAAGGGAACTGGGCCACCTATTTCTAGTCATTCTCAGGCTTTTCTCCTGCCCAGTCTCTCTGCAGTCATTGTTCTGAGGGAGCCCTTGATCTCTTGGGAGCTGATTCTGCAGTCTACACACACACACACACACACACACACACACACACAGAGAGAGAGAGAGAGAGAGAGAGAGAGAGAGAGAGAGAGAGAGAGAGAGAGAGAGAGAGAGAGAGAGAGAGAGAGAGAGAGAGAGAGAGAGAAGAGAGAAAGTGTTTCAGGAAGCCTTTCTGGGGCCCTTATGGTCAGAAGTGAAATTGCCTGGCCCTGGAGGAGGAAGTCCAAACACAAAGCAGGTGCCTCCTTAGCTTCTCTTGGTGTTCACACAGCCCCAGCACTCTCCTCACCTCACTGGTAGGTAGCACAGGTTTTTCCAATCCTCACACAATTCAGTTGGGCCCAAAATAGTCAGGGAGTAGCCAGACATCCCCAGGCTACCCTTATTATAAATCCCAACTAGGGCAGGAATTACCAGAAGAATTTTGTCCCAGCACATGAGATGTCCCTGGGTGGGTGGACACAGGGTAGCTACTCTAGCCTGCCACTGTCTGACCTAGTCCTGTCCGAGGGCCCTTAGTCTGCCAGTTGACCAAGACCCATACTCAGACCTCTCGTGGCTGAACACCTTGACACCTCATTGTCTTCCCTGGGCTCTGCCCATCCGTTTAGTCTGCAGACTCACTATGGAGACCCACCTGGTTCTTCCTCAGAGCCCAGAGCTGAGCTTAGCAAGGTTATAAAGCAATTTCAGTTTCTCACAGAGAACACTGACTTTTTTTTTTTTTTTTTTTTTTTTTTCGAGCTGGGGACCCGAACCCAGGGCCTTGGCGCTTGCTAGGCAAGCGCTACCACTGAGCTAAATCCCCAACCCGAACACTGACTTTTTACACTATTTTACCAAATGGCTTTTGGCTCAGTCTCAGCAGTGTAGCTGAGTCCGGGACCACTCCTGGGGCCTTGTCTACCTCTCTTCCCACCCCAGTGCCATAATGTCTCAACCTCCAGGTTTAGTGAACTAACCCAGAATGTTTTTGGTGTGCTATAGGAGAGAAATCTGTAAAGACTTATGGGACTGAGAACCTGGACCAGCTCCCAGGGGCTGGAGAAACAGCACAGGAGACCATTGGTACAACTGTGAGGTCTAAGAAGGAGGAGAAGGAGTCAGGGCAGCTTTTGAAATCATGACATCAGGGGAGTCAGGGACCCCAAGAGGCAGTGAGGCAGATAGGCTGCTATGAGAAGTAATATCTAATGGCCGTGGAGCCCTGACAGAACAAGCAAATGGAAGCTGCTAATGTACCAGTTGAGAAAGGTTAAGCAATGAGGAAACCCAGTACTGAACTCCCCAAGTTGGTTCTGGTCTCTCCTGGCCTCTCCCTCTGCTTCCAGGCTGGACTGGTGACATAGATGCATGTCCTAAAGCTGAAGAAAAGGCTAAGCACTCTTGGGGAGAAAGTGTGGAAGTTACCTCCTGAAGGAAGAACCCATGCGCCTGCTCCCAGTCCATGGAGGGGCCATCTGTCCTCACCGCAGTACAGTTCATTTTTAGCTGGGGTGACCCTCAGTGCTACCTACCATCATGACCTCATAGGACTCCTTGAGTGCCCTAGCTTACTCTAGGGAGTGAAGAGAGTCCGTGAGTGAATGCTCTACGGAATCTAGTATCTCTGAGCATAGATCAGGTGGAATGGTGGGATAGCGTGCTATGGGTCAGACCACTCAGCTATATTACACCTCCAAGATCTGGCACAGAATGGGTGACTCATATGTGATGCCATCTGACTTACAACAACATGTGCAGGTCCAAGGCCAAGGGACCTAGCAGCCCCCAGCCTTATGCTCTATGTTTCCTCAGTGGAGGCTCTGTTCATAAGAAGGACAGGTTATGGGCTGGAGAGATGGCTCAGTGGTTAAGAGCACTGACTGCTCTTCCAGAGGTCCTGAGTTAAAATCCCAGCAACCACATGGTGCCTCACAACCATCTGTAATGGGATCTGATGCCCTCTTCTGGTGTGTCTGAAGACAGCTACAGTGCACTCATATAAAATAAATAAATCTTAAAAAAAAAAAAAACTTCTAAAAGAAGGACAGATTTGCAAGCGCAAGGCCCTGGGTTCGGTCCCCAGCTCAAAAAAAAAAAAAAAAAATGGACAGATTATACCTAGGCTAGATAATGAAATTGAGGCCTTGATTTCTCTTGCTTTGAGGAAGGTATGCGCTTATCAAACATCCAAGTTTCTCTCCCTTGTTTCCACAGATCCATTAGATGGGTACCACCTCATTCTGGGCTAAGGTAGACCAGATGTCCCTCTGACTGTGCTCTCCTCCAGGTCTTCTTTCCAGATCTAGTTCAGCTTCTACAACAGAGGAGCAAAGTAGACATTTAAGGTTCTTTGGGAAGTCAGTTGAATGAATTGTATTTTGCTGGGACAAATACATGAAGGCTCTTGTCACTGAAGTGGGCACAGCTGAAAGGCTAAGTCAGACGCATGAAGGAACATTTAGCTGAAGCAGACACAAGTGAAAGGATGTTCTGCTAAAGCAAGCACGTGAAAGGACAGGTGATGAAGGATTCTTGGCTAACAACATGCAAGTATTGGTCCGCCCTACATTGTAGCCTTGAACTGCATTTGTCGGGACTCCATAGAGAGAAATGCACCAAAAACAACAACAACAACAACAACAAAAAAATTCTGGTAGTGTGTTACAGTTTCTTTCCACTTCCAAGGACTTGGACTGATTGGCAGAGCGATGTCACCTGAGACAGACGGATTTGGTAAGCCAAGACACATGCTGACACAAGATCTGTCACGTGATGTTTGGAAGGCATATAAAAAGGACTCTCACTAGACAGTGACAGGTTGAGCTAGGCTTGCTTATAGAGCTAGCTGTGCAACTCTTGTTGCCCTCACTTCTTCACTTTGCTGAGAGAGGCACAACAGAATACGTCCTCCTGGCGTCCCTCTGGGTCCCTTCTGCTGACTCGAGCTGAGGCTGAGACCTGGCTGTCTCTGCTAGGTAGTGCCACCACTGCTGATTCCTGTTTTCTATCCCGACTCTACCAAACTGAACTTCGATATATCCTTGAAGTCTCTGTGAGTGGATTGAGCTGCTGCTGCTAACCTGTAACCTGAACGGCCAATTTCCAGACAACACAGACGGGAGTTGCTACAAAGAACCTCTCTAAACAAGTCCACTCTCCCTTATCCTTTCTTTCCTGCTACCTCTGGAGGTGGACTAAAATGGAGATTAAAGCATTTAAGAACCATCATTAAAAATAGGTTTTAAAAAATTAAAGTAACAGAGGAGCATAGTGAAAATTTGGGAATTTTGATTTTTTTAAAAAAAACATAGGAGTATTATAAGAATGTGTTTTTGTTTTGATCCCAGGTGTGGGTGTGGCGCTGCTGTGGACTGACTGCAACAGCTGACTGACTTAACCTCATGCTTTAGCAGAGGCACAATTTTGTCAGCTGAAGAAAGTTTCTGTGGTTGTGGGATGTTTGGAATTGTGGGGACTTTTCAGAGGGTCTAAAAATAAATAGTAGGGCCCCAAAAGAAGCTGATTGTTGTATGTTGCTGTAGTGTTGTAGTAAATGTTACTTTGGGTTTTGTTTTGTTTTTCAATCCCACTTAGATCATATAGTTCCCACATAAAAGATACAAAAACCTTTATATTTATGATAAGCCTCTAGTGGGGGGGGCAAATATCAACCTGCTATTATATTTTGTCTACTTCCCTGTCAACAGCCCAAGTTGTCACTTGACGAGTTCCCCCTCGGCCACTCTTCCTCCAACAGGCAGGTGCTCATGGCCATGTGTTCATAGGACTTCTTGTAATTCCTCCCTGTTCCCCTCTCACTCTCCGGAGACCCCCACTAAGCCGTGGCTCCACCCCCTCTCTTCTGCCCAGCCCAGGCTATAGGCATCTTTGTTACCCAATCATGGATAATTTGGGGGCAAGGTTTACACAATGAAAGCTGGTATAGGTGAGGACCTGCCATCTTGGAGCAACCAGATCTTGGGGTGCAGAATTTAGCATTTGAATACTAATAGCACCAGATCAGACTCCTACATTGTTGGTCTCAGTTTGCTAAGTGCAAAGAAGATGAAATTAGATATCCTGACCTCAAAGATCAAGGAACTCAAGGCCCTAACCAGCGGGAAGTTGTCTAACAGTAATGCCACCTGGTCTGTCTGTCTGTCTGTCTGCCTGTCTGTCTCTCTTTTCTTTCTTTCTTCCTATTTTTATTTGATTTTTTAAATTTACTTTTCCCATCCTCCTCCCCTTCTTCTATAAGGGTGTTCTTCTACCCAACCAATACCCCCCCACGTTCTTCTACACTGGGGGGTCCAGCCTTGGCAGGACCAAGGACTTCTCCTTGCCCAACAAGTCT
This sequence comes from Rattus rattus, assembly GCF_011064425.1. NCBI lineage: Eukaryota > Metazoa > Chordata > Mammalia > Rodentia > Muridae > Rattus > Rattus rattus. The sequence goes on along the minus strand of NC_046157.1, from coordinate 165,588,672 downwards.
ATTTTTTTTTAAAGATTTCTTTATTTATTTATGAGTGCACTGTAGCTGTCTTCAGACACACATCAGATCTCATTACAGACGGTTGTGAGGCACCATGTGGTTGCTGAGATTTGAACTCAGGATCTCCAGAAGAGCAGTCAGTGCTCCTAACCACTGAGCCATCTCTCCAACCCACACCACCCCATTTCTAACCCCTGACCTTATTCAGGGATCTCTTTCCTCTTCTTCTCTATCCTTTTTTCTGTCTTATCTAGGTTTAGGGGGTTGAAAGGGTAAAAAGAGGGTGCAGAAGGGTGGAAAAAGAAGAACTCACAACGTCGTCAAAAGACAGCTACAGAGGAGAGCATCTTTACCCCGAGGACAGACTTTCCGGGAAGATCTGCTGGTTGTTCTGCTCCCCTGCCCTATATTTGTTTGCTCAATCAAATACGACCTGAGCATCAGAAAAGACCCGAGCAAAGGAGCCTGAGCACACACTGCATCTCTAATCAACAACGCAGGAGCAGGGTCTGAGGAGCAGTGTAGTGTGGAGTGCAGCCAGTGAGGTCCAAGCCATAGCCACCCATTGTTGCAGGGTATTTGATCCCACTGTGACCCCGAGATTGTGTTGTTTACTGAAAAAAAAAAAACCTGTTTCTAGTTAGGGTGTGGTTTAGCCTTAGCAGGCACCTGTAATCCCTCTGACTGGAATACGCACGCCTTTCATCCCAAACACCGAAGGTAAAGCTAGTTCCAAAGTGTTGCCTGAGTGGCAGACAGAGTGATACATCAGAGAAAGATTTGACAGAATAGGATAGGCCCAACCCTGATGAGAAGAGAGAGAGAGGACAGAGAAAAGGAGGCAGTTTTATCAGGGGGGTTTTACAGACAGGTGGCAGAGAGAACAAGCTAGATAAAGCTAGGTACAGAAGGAGCCAGAGAATGAAAAGGAACCAGAGGGTATTGCTGAAGTGTGTATGAGGTCAAGCGAAGCGACTCAGGAGAGACAGAGGGAAGAGGGGAGGGAGGGAGAGAGAAAGGATACAGGGTGAGGTGGACCGATTTAGAAAGGTTTTTTGGTTTGTTTTTTTTTAAGATTTATTTATTTATTTATTATATATGAGTGCACTGTAGCTGTTCAGACACACCAGAAGAGGGCATCAGATCCCATTACAGATGGTTGTGAGCCACCATGTGGTTGCTGGGATTTGAACTCAGGACCTTTGGAAGAGCAGCTCTTAACCACTGAGCCATCTCTCCAGCTCCCTAGAAAGGTTCTTTAGAGCAACTCCCATCTGTGTTGTCTGGAAATCATCAGTTCAGTTCACAGGTCAGCAGGCGGCGGCAGCTTGATCCACTGGCAAACACTTCACAGCTACACCAGCAGTCCAGTTCGGTAGAGTCCGGAGAGCAAACAGGAATCAGCAGTGGTGGCACGACCTAGCAGAGACAGCCAGGCCTCAGCCTTGGCTAGAGTCAGCAGGAGGGACCAGCAGGAACACACAGTGAAGATCAGCAAAGACTGGAGACCCACAAGCGTGGCACAGCTAGCCGTACCAGCAAGCCAAGCTCTGCCTCTCCATCACTCTGTTGTCAAGTCCCATTTATACCCTGCAAACATCGTGTGCCCTCCATGCGCCTTGTCTGAGTACAGGTCTAGCCTCGGCACAGACGTCCAATCAGCCCAAGTCCCCAGAAATGGCAAGGAACTGCAGCACCCCAGAAGATTTTTTTTTTTTTTGGTGCATTTCTCTCTATGATGTCCCTACAAATGTAGCCCAACTACACAGTGTAAGGTAGACCAATGCATGTGTGTTAGCAAAGAATCCTTCACCACGTGCCCTTTCACGTGCTTGCTTTAGCAGAACGTCCTCTTTCCTGCGTGTGCCTCAGTGAAACGTTCCTTCAGGAGTCTGCCTTAGCCTTTCACCCGTGTCCCTCTGGAGAACCACGACATACACCTGCCATTATTATCTGTGCTTTATTTTCTACCATCGATTGCAGTGGATGCATGGTTCATGTCTGCTCATGGCTTTACTTTTCACTTCCGTGCTGGCTGCTCCATGCACGTGCCTGGAGGTCAGCGGATGGGACTCAATTCTTCTGCCTTCATGTGAGTTCAGGGGCTGACCTGCTGTTACCCAAATGCTCAGGAAAGCCTTCCCCCACAGAGCCACTTGGGTGTCCTTCCTTGTTTTGGTTGTTGTTGTTGTTGTTGTTTTCAAAATAGGGTTTCTCTTTGTAGCCATGGGTGTCCAGGAACTCATCCTGTAGACCAGGCTGGCCTTGAGCTCAGAGATCTGCCTGCCTCTGCCCACCAAGGGATTAAAGGTGTGTGAGAAAAACCTCATTTTCTCAGACTGGATCTTTAAAGAGTCTGGAACTAATTAGGCTAAGGTATATGGGAGATGGTTTGGGGCTCTATGTATTCAAATGCTGATTTCTATGCCCAGACATCTGATTATAGTCCAGAAGATGATTTGGTCAAGCATCTCTGGTCTCAATGTTATGTAAAACTTGTTTTCCATTACCACTGATTGGTTAATAAAAGTGCTGATCAGCCAGTTAGCTGGGCAGAGGAGATAGGGCAGAATTTCTGATCCCAGTGTGGGGATGGATCCCAAAGGAGACCAGAAGTTAGAGAAGAACCACAAGAATAAGAAGGCGTGGGGTTGGGGATTTAGCTCAGTGGTAGAGCGCTTGCCTAGCAAGCGCAAGGCCCTGGGTTCAGTCCCCAGTTCCGAAAAAAAAAAAAAAAGAATAAGAAAACGTGGAGAGACCATGTAGATGGACCAGGAGGACTCGCTATGAGGTCCCCATGAAAGAGCAGTCATGAGAACACACGTGAAGCAGAGTGAATCAGAGCAAGACTTGGATTGATCTTAAAGGGCCACGTAACTGGGAAAAGGCAGCCTTAGAGGGGTAGAGTAGCTCAGAACCTGCTTAGCACAATGCCAGCAGATCGTTAATAAAAATCCCAGATCTCTGTCTCATTTATTCAGGAGCTAAAATGGGCTGGAGTGGGTGTAGAAATGCTGTACAGTTACTGGGAGCAAAGGACTTAGAACCCTCCTAAATACTATTACATAGGAGGTTGTCCAGTAACCCCCAGGGATCTCCTGTCCCTCCTAACTCGTGATGGATTACATGTGTACATCTCCATGTAATCCCTTCTAATGGTTTTTCTTTTTATGTGTGTGAGTACACTGTCGCTGTCTTCAGACACACCAGAAGAAGGGATCAGATCTCATTACAGATAGTTGTGAGCCACCATGTGGTTGCTGGGAACTGAACTCTGGACCTCTGGAAGAACATTCAGTGCTCTTAATCTCTGAGCCATCTCTCCAGCCCCTCCTGGCTCCTTATTCTCTGGTTTCAACGGCCTCTGCTACATGAACTGAGTGGAACTGAACTGAATTCTACTGCACTGCCTCCTGTGCTGACTGACTGAACTCAGAGATTTGCATGCATCTGTCTCCTGGGATTAAAGGTGTGTCTGTACTCCAACCAGATCACACAGACCTAGAAGGTCTTTGGATGTTGTCCCTCGCCAGAACAGCCATGTTGCTGGATTAAAATTCCTCTACAGCCTGGGTGGCCCTGTGCTTGTATAGCACATACTATACCAGCCAATCCCTCTTCCTAGCCCCACTCCTCCAATTTTATTTTTTCTTTCAAAATTTAAAGATTTAAAGATCGTGTACTGGCTGGTTTGTGTCAACTTGACACAAGCTGGAGTTATCACAGAGAAAGGCGCCTCCTTTGAGGAAATGCCTCCGTGAGACCCAGCTGCAAGGCATTTTCTCAATTAGTGATCAAGGGTGGGAGGACCCCAGCCCATTGTGAGTTTTGGCATCCCTGGACTGGTGGTCTTGAGTTCTATAAGAAAGAAAACTGAGGGGTTGGGGATTTAGCTCAGTGGTAGAGCCCTTGCCTAGGAAGCGCAAGGCCCTGGGTTGGTCCCCAGCTCCAAAAAAAAAAGAACCAAAAAAAAAAAAAAAAAAAAAAAAAAAAAGAAAGAAAAACTGAGCAAGCCAGGGAAGCAAGCCAGTAAGTAACATCCGTCCATGGCCTCTCCATCAGCTCCTGCTTCCTGCACTGCTTGAGTTCCAGTCCTGACTTCCTTTGGTGATGAACAGCAATGTGGAAGTGTAAGCTGAATAAACCCTTTCCTCCTCAACTTGCTTTATGGTCATGATGTTTGTGCAGGAACAGAAACTCTGACTAACACAAATTGGTACCAGTCTAGTGGGGTATTCCTGTGACAACCTGACCGTGTTCTGGGGAAGACTGTGGAAGGACTTTGGAATTTTGAGCTACAAGAGCCATTGGTATGTTAGGAGCTCTGTGGGATGTTCTGTAGGAGCTTGGAAGGTAATGTTGAGAACATTCAGAAGATGAAGGCCTGGCTTGTGAAATTTCAGAGGGAAAATTAAAGACTCTGATCAGGGTTGTTGCTATTTTGATTGTGAAGATTCTGTGGTTTTGGTTAGCCGCGGCCGAAGAATCATCTGTGGTTAGCAAGAAACCAGATACCTCTATAATGTGTCTAGTCACCCAGGTGGTACTGGTTTTGAAGGCATGAAGGGGTCGTGAAGAGCAGTTGAGGCTGGGCGCTGTAAAGGTGCAGCCTCAGTTGCAATTGACGGCCCAGGACTGAAGGGGTCCTGCAAAGGAGTTGAGGCTTGGCACCATCAAGAGAGGCTATTGGTGAAGCATAGTTGCAGCGGAAGACAGCAGTGTTTTGGAGATGCCAGCACCATGAGGTAACCACCACGAACAGCAGCAGCAGTGGAGTACAGGCAGCTGGAGCTCATATACACAAAATAAAATAAATATCTTGAAAAAAATGTATGTGTGTGCCTGCTTGTCTATATGTGTATCACATATGTGCAGTGATCACAAAGGTCAGAGTAGAACACTGGATCTTCTGGACCTGAGTTACAGGCAGTTGTAGGCCTCCTGATGTGGGTGCTGAGAATACAGCCAGGGTCCTATGCAAGAGCGGTGCCAGCTTTTAACCACTGAGCCACCGCTCTAGCCCCTCCCATTTTCTTAACCCTGTCTTTATAACATCAAAACTTAAATGTTGGGGTCTGAGGGATGGCTCAGTGACTGACAACACTGAACCCCCTTGAAGAGGACCAGGTTTAGGTGCCAGAAGTACACGGTAGCTTACAAACATCTGTAACTCCAGTTCCGGTGGATCCGAGGCCTGCTTATGGATTCTGCATGCATGGTGTTGGAGCAGCAGACAAGAGCTCACATCCTGAACTCCATAAGAGGTAAAGAAGCAACTCCAGTGGCTTTTGAAACCTCAAAACCCACATCCAGTGACATAATTCTGTCAGCAAGGCCATTCATCATAATCCTTCCCAAATAGTTCCACCAACCGGGGACCAAGTATCTAATCATATGAGCGTACGGGAACCATTTTCATTCATACCCCACAGGATCTAATGTCCTCTTCCGGACTCTGGGCACAGCTGCACACAAGTGGCACACACTCATACTGACACATACACATCAGTCTCAAAAATGTTTAAATTTAAGTGTGTGTGGTAATTAATTTAAAAAAATAAACCCGAAAAGAATGTAGGGAAGGATGTGGAGAAAGAGGTGTGCTTATTTACTGCTGGTGCAGTTAACACATATGAAGATCAGTTTGGAGGGCCCTCAAAAAATTAAAAAACAATAGAACTACCATATAACCCAGCTCTCCCATTCCTGGGCATATGCCCAAAGAGCTCTATCTTACCCTAACCACTCTTACTGCTTGCTGCTATTTTTCACTACAGGAAAGAAAATGGAACCAGCCTAGGTGTCTGTCAACAGATGAACGAATAAGGAAAATGTGTAAATTTAAGTAGTCACAGGGAGCTGGTGGGGATGTTAATGCCTGTTTTGATTCCTAATAATTGTAGGGCATTTCTGGGCCTGCTTCAGCCCATTTTAGCTCTCGAATCAATGAGACAGAGACCTGGCGTTTTATTAACAAGTTGCAAGCACCAGTAGCTTGCAGATTCTGGGCAGATTCTGATCCATTGTAACCGGAGTAGGGCTGCTACTACCCAGTCAAATGGTCCTTCGCCTGATCTGGTCTCTCCCTGGCTTGCTTTGCTCCACGTGTGTCCTCACAGCTGCTCTCATCAAGATCTCGTGGCGAATCCTCCTGGCCCATCCGCATGGCCCCTCTGCCTTCCTCTGCTCGTGGTCCTCATCTTTCTCAGACCCCCGACTGGGACACCCTCAGAGCCCAGCCTTATCCTCTTCTGCCTAGCCAATTGGCTGATCAACTCTTTATTAACCAATCAGAGGCGATGGAAAACAATGTTTACATAACATGGAGACTGGAGATGCTTGAGCCTATTCCAGACTGCAAACAGAAGATGTCTGGGCATAGAAATCAGCAACTGAATACACAGTGCACAAAACCATCCCCCAACAAAACGGAAAAACATGGAATACAGCTATTAAAAAAAAAAAACCTTAACCCATTACACTTTCAGGAGAATGAACTGTCTTGGAAAGTATAATGTAGTAGGCTAAATGACCTGAACTCAGAAAAATATCACATGTTCTACTTCATATGCAGATCCTAGCTTATCACGCGTGATGTATATATGTAAACAGATGTAAGTGTGGATGTAGTAAGGAACAAGAGAGACGTAGAGAGTGATGTTATGTAACGAGGAGGGATGGAATGTAGGCAAAAGGACGCATGCGCCATGGTCCTTTTTCAATTATGGTAATTGTTTTCTTTTTTTTGTAGCGGATAAGTGAATAAAACTCTAGTTGACAGTGAACACGTAAAACGCCAGATGAGGCTTGGTTGCCTCAGAGCGGCCATCTTAGATCCTCTCCGAGATGTGTAGAGTTTGGGATTGGGCAAAACATTTGAGTGGCTCGCTGATCTAGGTCTGTGGTGTTTTAATTCGTGAGTTAATTAGAATAAAGTCATTTTATATTATAAAGTTAAGTTTTTCCCTTTGTTTGGAGAGAATTTTAAATCTTTTAATGGTTCTAGAGGCCGTAGAGACTCGGAAGGGACAGGTCTCGATCTCTTTCCACCCTGAGGAGTCGGCAAACATTACAGCCAATTAAAGTCTAGGAGACATCCCTTTACAGGAAATATGACTCTTTAATAAAGGTGGCGGCTGAGTGCAGCTTCCCGGACCACTGTGGGGTTGGTGTGCAGACTCTTACCTTGATTTATATCATGGACTTCAATCCTTTCCCCTCAGGGCTTGGATAACTAAAGTAGTTAATGTTTCTCTTCCCAGATGACATGAGTCACGAAGTCCTTGAATAATGTTTTTATTGATCTGCTTGGGGCAAGAGCATCGTGGTTTCCCTTGGATCCACCAGGCTTTCTGTGTCTACTTTCACCGTGACACTGGTGTTTCTGTGTTTCCAGGGCAAAGTTTATCAGAGCCCTGGGTGCTGGGCCCTGGAGTCAGGCACACCTGTTAGTGTGTCACCAAGTAATCACAGAATTGCCTCTGGTGCCCCTGGGTGCATTACCGCCATCTGTGAGTCACCAGACACTTCTAAAAGGGATAAAAATTGTAGGGCCATATTTGAACAGATGTTTTCCGTCTTAAAAAGTTCTCTCTCTCCGGAGCAGAGCAATGGCTTTGAGAGTGACTGCATGCTCTTCTTGCAGAGGACCTGAGTGGATCAGGTCCACATCCACATCAGGTAGCTCACAACCACCCCAGGAGATCCCTTCTTTGTCTCAGTCACTCACTCGTACACAATTAAAATGAAGAAAACAATTTAAGAACTGGGTCTGAGTATCCAGTCGGTGTAGACAGCGTCTTGCCCATCTTTACCGTCTGTAAAGCAACATATTCAACATTTTGACCTGAGGCGTTGTGAGGAAAAGCCTTCCCTTTGTTTGTTTATTATCTGATTTATTTGAGACAGGCTTTCCTGTAGCTCAGGCTCACCCCAGATTCCCTAGGAAGCTGAGAGTGAACTTGAACTCTTGATCTTGTGAGTGCTGGCATTAAAGGCACTCACCTTTGTACCACCCTGTCTTTTTCTATAATTATTTATTTCATTTGGCTGGCTGTGGAGGTAGAGAGTGCCCTGTCGAGTGTGTGAGGGTCAGAAGACAACCTGGAGTTGGTTCTTTCTTTCTGTGGTGTGGATCCCAGAGCTTGAGCTCAGATCATTAAATTTGGTGACAAGCCTCTTTAGCTCCTGAGCCATACCACTGGTCCCTATATTATCTCTTAGATCAATCCTCTAGCCTGTCTCTTTAAAAAATTATTTGGTATTACTGCGGGGAGGGGACACATGTATGCTGCACAGTAAATGTGGAAGTCAGAGGACAAGTTTGCGGAGTTCATTGCCTCCTTCCACCTCATGTGGGTTCTGGGGATTGAACTCATGTCCTTAGTCTTGCAAAGCATGCCGAGCCACCTCACCAGCCCTACCCTGCCCTTTAAAGAGCTTTGTGAGGAAAAGAGGAGCTCTTGAATCTTGTCCACTCCATCTACCTAAGCGGGAGCCCTCACTGTAATTTCTTTGTTCTTAGAGTCTCACTCCATACCCCTGGCTGGCCTGGAATTTGCTTTTTATACCAGACTGGCCTCAGGCTAGGGGCCACTTCTCTTTCATCTTTAATAGTGGACTTCTAGCACCGTGCTTCTGTTTCAGAACCGTTCTAGACATACACACAGATCTACGGACTAAACGAGTTTGTAAAACCACAGTCACAGAAGACGTGCAAAGAATAAACAGTTTCAAATGGAAAGCCAGCTCTAGGCAGTGGTCTGGGCGCTGCAGCTGACTTCCTGGTCCAGACTCAGCTGGGCTCTGGCTCTAAAGAGGCCGTGAGCATGTTGGTCAGCTTCTGCCATAGCTCAGAATAATAACAAACCCTCCCTTAGGAGAGAGCCAGGTGAGCTGCAGAAGCCCCGAGACCCCAACTGTTATAAATGAAGTAGGGGCTGAGGGACCCCACCTCCTGCGAGTGGGGGCAGGAATGTGGGCTCTATGAAGGGCGATGTCCTTTTTTTAACATTTCAGGTGTTTGTGCCCATTGACTCATGACTCCCTTCCAGGAAATGTTCCCATGCTCTGGTGTGACATCATCACAGGGGTCATGGTACAGCAAAGGTCAGAATACACCCCAAGTTCATCATAGGAACACATTCCATCCATAGGTATCGGCCTAGATAGAATCCTACCTGTCGTCAGAGAGATCAGGCAGGTGTCCGGTGCGGGAAGCTCTGTGCGAGCGGCGCAGGAGGAGGGCACAGTGCACCTCTGTGTTTGACTGGGACTCTTTGTGGGCCCCGGGGGCTGGCAATAAATAGCAGCTGCTCTGAGAGAAAAATGAGACAAGAAGGGTGTGAGAGCGACTCGGTTTCAGCTCAACGAGCCTTTTCTTATTTTTTTTTTAAGCCCAACACTTATTTTAATAGAATTTTTGTTTCTGGTTTTTATATTTCTCATGGGAGCTAATCTCCTGCCCGGTGCCCCAGGGGTGACCGGGTCCTGATGAGCAAGGGAGAAAAGGAGGCATGGCAGGTGCCCAGCTTTCCTTAGTGTGTGGGAGTCTGAGCACCATGCCTTCCTCCTGTCCTGTTGGGATTCCAGGAAGGAGGGAAGGTAAACTCTCACGCGGAGGCTTCTCCTCTCTACTCTTACATCGGGGCTTGTGAGGGAGTAACAGAGAGATGGGGAGAGACGGTAAGCCTGTGAGTAAAAACAAAAACAAACAAACAACACAACAAACAGAGCCAGTGTGATGGCTATTCTTGGTTGTCAGTCCGACTACATTTTGGAATTAATTAAAAACCCCAAAATGGAGGGCACAAGTGTGAGGGATTTTTGCTTAATTGGAAGTGGGAAGACACACCTTTAATCAAGATCGTTTGAGCTGGGAAACTGGGCCACACCTTCTATATAAGGAAACGTATAAAAGGACAATGAAGAAGGAAGCTGTTTGCTCTTCCCCTGCTTGCTCTCTGCCTCCCTAGCAAGTCCGTCCCTTCACTGGCAACAGAGCCAACTTCTTCAGGATTCCAGCCTATACTGAAGACCAGCAGAGACAGCCAGTCTCACGGACTAAGGAACTACTGGGTTCTTGGACTTTTCCATTCACAGTCAGCCATTGTTGGATGAGCCGGACCAGAGTCTGTAAGTCATTCTAATAAATCCTGTTTAGAGAGATTCATTCTGTAAGTTCTGTTACTCTAGAGGACCCTGACCAGTAAATACAGCTAGTGTTGAAGGTTGAAGGAGAATCCGACAAGGCACAGGGTTGGGGGAGAACAGTCCACTCTGCCTCAACTAGGAACCTTCCTGGGAAAAAAAGCCCTTGAGTTTCATAGGGACCTGGTTTTGTGTGGCAGGCTCTGGGACAAGAGTGTTCTGGAGGTGGGCGGTGGAGCCTCTACAGCTCGCCATTCTCCTGCTCCCCTTTCTTCTGCTTAAGCTCATCACCCTGCCTATGCTTCTCCTGTTTTCCCCACTGCCTTCAAAGATGCCCACAACTCACTAGCAAGCTCTTCAAGATGCATACATCTCATGGTTAGTGTGGAAGCTGTCTAGAATGTGGCAGAGTCCCCCTGCCTGGCATCTCTGCCCAGCACAATAAAGTTATCACGGGCATAGGCTGGCATCAGGGTTGTTTTCTGGGTGGACCCGGAGTACCTACAGCCTGGGTGGTTCTCCTACTTGCCCTGAACTCAGAGTTCTGAATTACTGGCAATTCCCACTTTCCATCAATTTTTGTCCTTATAAGATCTTGGGCTTGCCTTTGGATTGGAGCTGGGCATGGTGGCATGTTAGAGCAACTTAAAAAGTGATAATTTTTTATTCTTTATCCTGACTAGATGTGAAGCGAGACAAAGACTATAATATTTATTTAACCAGCCTTTATAGCATAATAGCTGAGCAGTATTGATCTACTTTAATGCTCTAAACTAATCTCTGAGATACCTGCATTTTAGTATTGGTCTGGCTGTCTTTGCTCCAGGTGTGTTCCCATGGTGTCTCCTGGACCCTTTGCTCGTGGCCAACGACACTCCCCCTCCCCTACCCCTACTGGAAGTCCAGCCCTATCCTCTCCTCTGCTGAGCCATTGGCTGATCAGCTTTTATTGACAAATCAGAGAATAAAGGGGGGGCAATGTTTACACAGCATCGAGGCAGGAGATGGTTAGAATAAGCATTGCAGTGCCCATGTCTGGGTTGCAACCAGATGTGGGGGCAGAGAAGTCAGCATTTGAATAACACAAGGGTAATTTTTACACATAACACCATGCCTATACTAGTGTTTACCTAGTCTTTGTTTTGTTTTGGGACAGGGTCTCACTTTGTAGTCCTGGCAAAGACATGTGGATTTCTGTGAGTTCGAAGCCAGCCTGGTATATACAGTGAGTTCCAGGACATCCAGGGCTACATAGAGAGACCCTCTCTTTAAAAGGGAGGGAAGATTTTGTTTTTAAGATGTGTTTTTACCTAGGCATGGTGACATATGTCTTTAATCTCAGCACTCTGGAGAGAGAGACAGGAGGATCTCTCTAAGTTTGAGGCCAGCCTAGTTGATGTAGTGCCAGACCAGCCAGAGCTATACAGGAAGACCCTGTCACAAAAAATAGAAAACGTTTGTTTTTAATTTCTGTGCATGTCTGTGTGGATATATATATATATATATATATATATATATATATATATATATATATATATATATCATGTGTGTGTGTGTATGCCCGTGGAGGACAGAAGAGGGTGTCAGATCCCCAGGAAATGGACTTATAGGTGCTTTGAACTGCTAGACATAGGTGCTAGGAACCCAGATCAGGTCTTCTGGGAGAACAAGTTTGTTTGTTCGTGGAGGCAGTTTCTCTATGTGGCTCTAGCTGTCCCGGAAGTCTCTCTATAGACCAGGCTGACCTCAAACTGCTTGGAACTTAAATCAGGTCTCCTGGGAGAACAAGTACTTTTATTTATTTATTTGCTTATTTATTTATTTAGAGTTTCTCTGTGTAGCCCTGGCTGTACAACAAGTACATTGATTGATTGACTGATTGATTGATTGGTTGGAACAGAGTTTCTCTGTGTATCCCTGGCTGTCCTGAAAGCCACTCCATAGACCAGACTGGCCTCACACTCAGAGATCTGCCTGCCTCTGCCTCCCCAGTGCTGGGATTAGAGACATGAACCGTTACCACCCGGCATAGCAAGTACACTTAACTGCTGAGTTTCACAACAGACACAGGTATCACTCCATCTAAAGGTGAGGGTACTAAGAAGGAAACAAGGTGCTCTTTTTCTAACTGAAGGGGTCTGCAGTTCCCACGCCACCTTAGCCAAATCTCCAAGGACATTTTTCTCAGGAATAGAAAAACAATAATCTAAAGTTCATATAGAATCACAGAGGGTCCCAAATAGCTAAGGACATCTGGAGAACAGCTGAAGTGGGGTTGTGTGGCACACATATGTAATCCCTACAGGAGACATGGAGGCGAGAGGATGATGGGTTCAAGGCCAGCCTGGACTATATAGGGAGGTCCCATCACAAAAGATAGCTCAGTGGTTAAGAGGGTTAATCAGTCTTTCGATGATCTGGGTTCAATTCCCAGAACCACATGGTGACTTACAACCATCCATAACTCTAATTCCAAGTGATCTGACACACATGTCTGACCTCCATGGGCACCAGATACACACATGGTTCACATACACATACGCAGGCCAAACACCTATCCGCATAAAATAAATAAGTCTAAAAAAATTAAAACATGGAAGTCGGAGGCATCATCTTTCATTGTAAATCATATTTCAAAGCTATAGCAACCAAAACAGTAAGATATTGGTGTAAAACCAGGCACATAGGCAAATAGGACAAGAAAGAGCCCAGAAAAACTACAAAAGTTTCTGTGGTTGAATCTTCTTCAAAGCCCATGCTGGAGTTTACTTCCCATTGCGGTGTTAGTAGTGATACGGCTTTCAAGCAGTAATTGGGCTATGAGGATTCCACCCTCCTGAACGAGCTAATGCCAACAGAGAGACAGCCAGCCTTGTCTCCTTATCCACCCACCGTGGAAAGATGCAGCACGGAGGCCCTCACCCTATGCCAGCATCTTGACCTTGGCCATTTCAGACTTCAGGTCTGGGTGGGGAGAAAAAGTCTTCCTTACAGCTTTTACCTCGTTGCGTGTTTGATTGTAGTAGAACTGATTATAGACAGACTCAGGCAACAGGCAAACAGCCTTTAACAAAGGTACCAGGAATACACAAGAGGGAAAGATATTATCTTCTACAAGCAGTGCTGAGAACACAGAACGCCCACAGGTAAACGAACAGAGCTTTACCTTGCCAAATGGGATGCACAGAAACCACCACCAATTAGACCAAAGATATCCACACCTGATCTTGGAACCATAGACTTTTAGAGAGGAAGTCTCCTTGACATTGGTAATGAGTTTTGTCGACTGCCACTCTAAGAGCAAAAACAGATGAACGGGATCTGGATTAATTCCCCAGCAATGTATAAAGCAGGCATGGTGGTGCCGGCCTTGCAATTTTAATACTCAGGAGATAGAGTCAGGAATGTCAGAAATTCAAGACATGCACTCACGCTCGTGTGTGTGTGTGTGTGTGTGTGTGTGTGTGTGTGTGAGAGAGAGAGAGAGACAGAGACAGAGACAGAGACAGACAGAGAGAGAGACAGAGAGACAGAGAGAGACAGAGACAGAGAGAGACAGAGACAGAGAGAGGACGGAGAAGGGGATGGAGAGAGGAAGGCAGGGAGAGAACAAATTCGTATGAAACCAAAACCCCACATGTAACCTGACAGAACTAGACAGAGGACCTGAATAGACACTTAGAAGGCACCAGTGACGGCTGGGGTTATTATAGGTCAGTGGAGGGTTCTTGTGTATCTCTCTCAAGGCTCTGGGGCCGGCCCATCTCAGCACCCTTTGGTGCTCCTGCCATTGGTGATGAGTTTCCTGTTCTTTGTAGATGGCAGTTTCTCTCTGGCAGTCACACTGCATGGTATAATCTCTTTATCCCTGGAGCTGTGCAGTGTCTCTGGGTTGCAGCAGAAGGGAGGTACTTTTTTATTTATGCCACTGGCCCATGGAGGCCTTCATGCCTTTCAAGTCCTTCTTCAAGTCTGGAAGGTCTAGGCTGGTCTATTTTCAAACACTGCAAGGCAGGCCTGGTGTGAAGTCTGGGTGGAAAGAAAAGTACTGTGGCCTGGGGTCTCATGATTTCTGTGTGTGTGTGTGTGTGTGTGTGTGTGTGTGTGTGTGTGTGTGTGTTGTTTTCTCTCTCTCTCTCTCTGCATGTTTCTGTCTATGTGTGTTCTCTGTGTGTTTCTGCCTCTCTGTATCTGTCTGTCTGTCTGTCTGTCTGTCTCTGTGTGTGTGTGTGTGAGTGTGCACACATGGTTCATTTGCATGCAGAGTTTGACACTGGGTATCTTCAATCACTTTCCATCTTTTTTTTTTCTTTTTTCTTTTTTTCGGAGCTGGGGACCAAACCCAGGGCCTTGCGCTTGCTAGGCAAGCGCTCTACCACTGAGCTAAAGCCCCAACCCCACTTTCCATCTTTTTTATGAGCTAAGCCCTCTCGCTGAGTCTGGAGCTTGTCCATTTGGCCAGTTGGCTGGTCACGCTCTGTCTCCCCAGCACCAGGATTGCAGAACTGTTCTGCCTCTCCTGGCTTGTGTGTAGGCGCTGAGGATTTGAACTCCGGTCTGCATGGCAAGCATGTTGTCAACCAAGTCATCTTCTGACCCTTAACAATTCTCCATCCAAAAAAGGAAATATCCCAGTGCCTTGTCTTTATCCTTTGAAACAGTCAGCTGTCACTGAGGCACAGTCTACGTGGTCACCTTTGTTCTTGGTGGTTCACAACAAGGGAGTCCTGACGTTCTATGGCACTAAAGCCTCCAGAAGGCTTCCCAGCTCCGCTCCTCCCACTGGGTTCCATTTCCCTTCTCTTTACTCTTCCAGTTAAGATGGGAAAAGCAGCCAGGAGGTAGTGGCGCATACCTCTAACCTCAGCCCCTGGGAGGCAGGTGGATCTCTGTGAGTTTGAGGTTAGCCTGGTCTACACATAGAATTCCAGGGCAGCCAGAGCTATGCAGAGAAACCCTGTCTCAAACAAACAAACAAATACTGGAAAGTCTTTACATTCTGTTCTGAAACCTCTGAATTTGAGGCTGGTCTACATAGTGGGTTCTTATCCAGTACAGGAGTACATAGTGCGGCCCGGTCAAAAGGAGAAAGGAAGGAAAAAGGAAACCAGCATTCAGTGTTTCGTTGTTACCGCTACAACATTATTTGTTGCTGAGCTGGGATAAGTAACAGAGGAGCAGCAGGTCCTCACA
The DNA here is from genome assembly GCF_011064425.1 of Rattus rattus. NCBI lineage: Eukaryota > Metazoa > Chordata > Mammalia > Rodentia > Muridae > Rattus > Rattus rattus. Next base: position 165,573,330 of record NC_046157.1, on the reverse strand, counting down.
CTGTGACTGAAGTTTGGGTGGGGTCTCCCTAAGAGCTCACCCTGCTGAGAGCGTGGGGGATGGGAAGTATGGAGTTTATTGCCGTATTAGAGATGGAACCTAGGGACCTCACATGGTAGGTAAACACTACCACTGAGCTACATCCGCTGTCCCGCAGGTCCTTCTGCAGAGCCTTCTCTAGCAAATACGCTGCTTCACTGTATTTACTGTATTGTTACATTTCGTATCAATGTAACAAAATGTAACTTCAACTTTGCATCGCAATATAAAGAACTCTATCAATGTAAGATTATGGCTGCAGAATTTTTTATTTAAAAGAGTAGATTCAATAATCTACCCCTATTTGTCTAATTTTCTAAAGTGTTTCCATATCTCCTCCTTTTCTTCTCAACCTCCTTCCCTTTATCTAAGAAATAAGAAGGGAGGAATAGAGAAGAGGAAAGATAAAAATCCCTGGCTCAAAGTTCCCTATTTCGTTTCCTCCCTATCCATGGCCATAATTATTTGTAACCCCTAAAATGACAATATATCTATAAAATGATCAAAACCATCCACTCTAACTTAAGGGACTGGGACTATGGTCTTCTTATGATTACTTTCTGTTGAATTGGGGTGAAGAATTCCATTTGGGGAGCCCAGAAGACAATTGGAAAAGAAAGCTAGGTGGTATCGTTTGTTATCCAGTCTCTATGTGCTGAGAGCATTCAGGGCTTAGCCAAAGTCCTGACTGTAATAGTCCCAAAGGCTGATGAGCAAGCTGGCTGTTCTGGAAATGTCCTGGAAGCAGGTCTTTAGAGGAAACAGCTTTGATGCAGTTTGAGGTAGGATCAAGCAGGAGCTGGACCAAAAGGTCCCAGCATCTCAACATCCCGGAGGGTGAGTCTTGTCAGTCGGGGCTGTCTTTCTGGTCTTGCATTCTGCAATATGCAAGCCTTACAAGCAACACCTAGCTCTGTAAAGACGTTTGTATGGGACGTGCAGGGTGCAAAGATCAATTAAGGAAGATCAATAAAGACAACAGTCTTTCTTCAGAGGTTAGTTTGATCATATAATCAAATCACAATATAAATTTCCATTCATGCTATCTGAAAGGGCCATATGTAATAATTAGATTTATTGGGTGTACATAGACATTTAAGCTTCAGCTGGTCCCAGAGCTGTCCCTTGTACAGAGATCAGCATATACATTACCTATCTTCTTGTCTGTAGCCAAGATCTTCAGGGGGTCTCCCTTTGTCATGTGTGATTTTCATTAATGTGGAAGGAACCCATAGCTTTTCCTTTCCGGTGGAAATATAGACATAACTCTCCCCCAGCATAACACATTTCCTGTTTTCCATTCTGAGGTTAGGGCATCTTTAAAATAAAAGGTTAATTTAGTTCAGTACCCCCGCCCCCCATAATCCAATGTCTTTGAGCAGCTGTAATATTTTGTTTACTAGCCTTCAAAAAATTTAAGGTTAATGAAGTACTATGCAATCTACCTCTGGGAGTCTTTGTCACCCCTTTTTGTTTGTTAAGCATTTCTTTTAAAGTGTGATTAGTTCTCTCCACAATTGTTGTTCTGTAGGATTGTGTGGTATACCTGTAGTATGTTTTATATTACAATATGTAAAAAATTGCTTCCTCTCATTAGAGACATATGCTGGAGCATTTATCTTAATTTGTATGAGTATTCCCATAATAGCCATAACTTCTAACAAATGTGATTATAGAATCAGCCTTTTCAAAAGCTAAGGCAGTTGCCCTTTAAAATCCTGAATATGAAGGGTTGGGGATTTAGCTCAGTGGTAGAGCGCTTGCCTAGCAAGTGCAAGGCCCTAGGTTTGGTCCCCAGCTCCAAAAAAAAAAAAAAAAAAAAAAAGGAAAATCCTGAATATGTGTCTATCGTATGATGTACATATTTTAATTTACCAAAGTCTGTAAAATGAAACACATAATTTGCTAAATTTAATTTTTGGGGGGTGTCCTTAGGGTTACTTCCTGTAGTTAAAGGAGTTTGGTTATATAAAGAACATGTTGAACATTACCTTAAATTTCCTTGGCTTGTTGCCAAGTGATGGAGAACTCTTTCCCTAAACCTTTGGTGTTAACATGGTGTTTTAAATGAAAGTCTGAAGCCTCTAGTACACTTCCTATCAATGGCTGATCAATTTAATTATTACCTCTGCCAGAGGGCTTGGCAGACTTGTATGGGATCTTCTCTGTGTTGTATACAGTGGATGTCTCCTATCTCTGATCATTTGTTGCAGTTGGATAATATACAGTGAGGTCAATTCAGAATCATCCTGAGTAAGTTCAGCAGTCTCTCTTTGCAAAACAACCCTTTCTGCACATTGAGAGTCAGTTACTGTATTAAGAGACTCTTGAAAATCTGATAAGACCATAAGGATTGTATATAATTCTGATTTTTGAACTGATTTACAAGGACTCTCAACCACCTTACTTATATCTTCTGATTTATACCCTGCCTTTCCTGATTTATTTGCATCCGTGTAAAATATAGGGGGTCCAGAAATTAGAGTTCGTTTTATTATATGAGGGAGAATCCAATTAGTTCTTTTTATAAACTGAAGTAGCTTGCATTTAGGGTATTTGTTAATTCCCCCCAAAAAATTACTGCAAGCTCTTTGCCGGTGTTCATCTCGTATCCATAGTGAGGCAATCTCAGCATTAGTAAAAGTTACCACAATCTCAGCTGGATCCAGTCTAGCTAATTAACGAAGTTTTCATTTTTTCCCCCTTTCATATCAATTCAGAATCTTCTGTCTGCATAAGAATTCCTTTAGGGGGCTGGGGATTTAGCTCAGTGGTAGAGCGCTTACCTAGGAAGCACAAGGCCCTGGGTTCGGTCCCCAGTTCAAAAAAAAAAAACCAAAAAAAAAAAAAAAAAAAAAAAGAATTCCTTTAGGGGAATGAGTAGAAGGCCAGATAACTACGATTCAGGACAGTTCAGGTTGATATGATCTAGATGTATATCCTGCAGTTCCCTATCTATCAGAGTTAACTCTCTGGCTTGCTTAACTCTTGAGTAGCCAAGCCATTTACAGGCCGCAGCCAGTTAATATCTCCCAGTAGCTTCTGGTCCATGGTGGCTTCTTCCTCTCCTTTTCTCTACCTGCGACTCCCTCTCTTGATCCTCCAGTCCCACTTTTCTTCTTCTACTGCAGCTCTAGCCTTTTATTGACCAGGATAAGTCACTTCTCAATAGTGCCACCAGCACTACCAAAGTTTCATCAGGGAACCAAAGTATAAAAGTATGGGGCTTTTCCACCCCTGCCATTGCTCTGAAGTAATGACAGAGACCGGCTATATTGATTATAAGCTACCTGCACTATAACTGGGCTGTTCTAACCTGACTACACTGGCATGACCTACCTCCCAGCCACTTGCCAGCCACGTGGTTTACCACCGTCTTAGCAGCATCTTACTCTCATGCCCTTGCCCCCATTATGCTCTCTCTCTTCTCTCTCCACCCTCGAACCCAGCGCTGGAATCAGAAGTTCTGCTTCCTCGTCTCCTGCCCAGTTATTGGTTGATCAGCTCCTTATCAATCAATCAGAGGTGATGGAAAACAGCTTTTACACAACATTGAGACAGGAGGTTGTCCAATAATAATGAGAATACCAAGGTCAGGAGTGCATCCAGATTTCTGGTACAAAAATCGGCATTCAGACACACAGTGCGCAGAGACATTCTCCAACATCAAAGCTTCAACAAGTGAGCGTTTGGGGGGATGCTTTAAGCTCTGCCATCTGTTTTGGCTAGTTTTATGTCTGCTCAACACAATGTAAAGTCGTCCGAGAGGAGGAAACCTCAATTAAGAAAAGATCTTCATAGGATCCGGCTGTAGACGATCCTGTAGGGCATTTGCTTAATTGGTGATAAATGAGGACACCTCGGCCTGTTTGTGGGGCCATCCCTGGGCTGGTGGTCCTAGATTCTATAAAAAAGCAGGCCAAGGGGAACAAGCCAGTAAGCAGCACCCCTCTATGGTCTCTGCATCAGCTCCTGCCTCTGGGTTCTGCTCTGTTTGAACTCCTGTCCTGACTTCCTTTGATAACAGAAGGATGAGTAAAATAAACGCTTTCCTCCCTCAGTTGCTTTGTTTCATCACAGCAACAACAACACTAACTAGTGTCCTAAAGTACATTTCAACACAGCCTGGAGCAGAGTTCCTTCCCGCCTTTGACCATTTATGTTCCCAGATGAAAGACATATACATATTTATATTTTAATACGTCTTAAGCAACACAAGAGCTGGGCAGCTGTCTGCCTTCCATGTTGTTAAAATCTACCAAATCTACCTCCTAATCCATAACCCAAGGATATGGATTATGTTTCATCCGGGCTACTCTTCGCTCCAACCAGGCAGGCAGCCATGTTCTCTTGGCCTCTAGCCCATGGCGCCTCTCTCTCTCTCTCTCTCTCTCTCTGTGTCTGTGTGTGTGTGTGTGTGTGTGTGTGTGTGTGTGTGTGTGTCTGTGCGTGCGTGTGCATGTGTATCTCAGTCTCTGCCCAGTCTCTATCCTAGGAAACCCAATCCCTGCCTATGTCTCTTCTCCCCAGCTATTGGGGATTAACCAGGAGCAGGGTCCTGCAGGCTATGTACAGACTCCCAATCTCCCAGGCCAACACTTAACATTACAATAAACAGTGAAAGGCAAATCCTCGGCAAACTAGGATAGAAACTGGTACCAGGATAGTCAGGTGTTGCTGTGACAGACCTGGCCGGCCATGTTGCTTAGGAAGGATTGTGGGAAGACTCTGGAACTTTGGGTGAGATAAGCCATTGAGCGTTCAAACCTTGGTGAGCTGTTCTGTGGGAGCTTGGGGGAGAGGAATGTTGAGAGCTGTGCAGATGCTGGAGGCCTGGATTGTGAAGTTTCAGAGGGAAGTTTGAGAGGCCCTTAATGATTCTGTCAGGGCTGTTTGCTTGTTGAGAATCTGTGGTTCTGGTCGGCTGTGGCTGAAGGAATCGGCTGTGATCAACCAGAGCTCAGAACTACTGAAAGTAAAACCTTTGCTTCGCTGGGACAGTTGATGCCGGTCAGCTAGAGCCGAGAATTTAATGGCAATTAAGAAGAGACCAGCATCATTGAGGCAAAAACTTTTGGGAAGTGTTTCTTCAGAGTCAGCACATGCAAGCCATGTTCAGAGGGGGTCAAGGTTGTGCCTTGTGCTGGCAACCAAGCTTGGTCATGTGTAAGATTCTCCCACACGATACTAGTTTTGAGAGCACCCAGGGGCCATGGAGAGCAGCTGAGGCTTGACACTGTGAAAGCCCAGGAGAGGATTTTGGTGAAAATGCAGCCCAGTTGCAGTAGAAGACCCCAGCATTTTGGAGATGTTGGCATCATAGGATGATCACCAAGAACACCAATAGCTATGTAGCTGGACCCTGGGAGACAAGCTCTGGGTGCTGCAGAGTGTGGAGCTGAGAAGTTACCCAGGCTCTTTGGAAGAGCTAAGGAGATCTTAAGTGAATTCTAGACACTGGGCATTGTATGAACTTTACGTTGTTGGAGGTTGGTTTGATGTGATTGTCACTCTGCCTTGGTTCTTCCCTCTTGAAATAAGAAAGTTTAGGGGTTGGAGAGATGGCTCAGTGGTTAAAAGCACTGACTGCTCTTCCAGAGGTCCTGAGTTCAAATCCCAGCACCCACATGGTGGCTCACAACCATCTTAATGAGATCTGATGCCCTCTTCTGGGGGGTCTGAAGATAGCTACAGTGTATTATAAATAAACACATTTAAAAAAAAAAAGAAATAAGAAAGTTTAGATAAGAAACTAACTTAATTTTTATTTTATAGACTCCCACAGTTAAGAGACTATTGATTCTAAAGGAGACTTTGGATTTTAAAACAGATTTGGGGCTGAATTTTAAAACTTACCTTTAGATTTATATTTATTATTTTAGGCATATGAGTGCTTTGCCTGAATGAATGTCTGTGCACTACCTATGTGCATGTGCCCAGGTGGCAAGCCTCCACGAGAGCGCCGGGAATGGAACACGGGTCCTTTGCAACAAGTACTCATTTGCTTTTACTTTTTTTTTTTAAACTGAAAATAGATTTTTAAACTAAATAAAATATAGTAAGCAAAATAAAAACCATCACATTGAAGTTAGACAAGGAAAATCAAAGGAAGAGAAGGCACAAGAATCAGAGACCTACTTGGCCATACCCTTAGGAGCCTCATAAAAATACCAAACTGAAAGCTATGAACACGTGCAGACGCTGCTGCAGATCTGTGTGTGTCCTGTGCTTCCGCCTCTCTGAGTTCATAGGAGCTCTGTTCAGTTGATGTACAGGGCCTTTCTCCACTAATCTCTGGTCTCCTGTCACTCAGTATCCCACCTTTGAGTCCTCTCTTTATCTAAGTCCGCCTTATTTTAATCTTTCTTAAAGAGGATATATAAAATTATAATCATTTTTAAACATAATTATTAGTATGCTGATAGTCATAAAATAACATGGGGTTCGAATGTCTTCCTCGTTTTCCATTTTTTACTATAGAAAATATTTTATCTTCCAATTTCTAGCTCTCTCCTTTCTTTGGAGACTTTATTTTATCACATTCAAATTTAAGATTTTTTTTCTCACCTTTCATTCTTTTTCTCTCTGGTCTCTTTGGGACCCCGTGCCTGGAATCAGAAGGTCCCCCTTCCCTTTCTCTTCTGTTACTGTTCTCTTCAGTTACTGGCTGAATCAGCTCTTTAGAAACTGTCTTAATTAGGGTTTTACTGCTGTGCACAGGCACCATGACCAAGATAACTCTTATGAGGACAACATTTAATTGGGACTGGCTTATAGGTTCAGAGGTTCAGTCCATTATCATCAAGGCGAGAACATGGCAGGCAGATGTGGGGATGGAGGAGCTGAGAATACATCTTCATCTGAAGGCTGCTAGCAGAATATTGGCTTCCAGGCAGCTAGGACGAGGGTCTTAAGCCCATGCCCACAGTGACACACCTACTCCAACAAGGCCACACCTAGTAATGGTGCCACTCCTTGGGCCAAGCATGTAGAAATCATCACAGAAACCAATTCCAGGTGATGGGAAAAATCTTTATACATCACTGAGACAGGAGATACTCCAATAATCATGACAGTGTCAGTGTCCATTGTGGTGCCATTTCTGGGCTAGTGGCGCCAGGTTTCTATAAGAAAGCAGACTGAACAAGCCATGGTGAGCAAGCCAGTAAGCAGCATCCTCCATGGCCTCTGCATCAGCTCCTGCCTCCAGGTTCCTACCTTGTTTGGATACCTGCCCTGCCTTCCTTTGGTGAGGAACAGTTATGGGCATATAAGCCATATAGACCCTTTCCTGTCCACATGGTTTTGGTCATAGTGTTTCATCACAGCAATATGAACCCTAACTAAGACACAATGAATTTATTATTTTACGTGTATAAAATGTTCGTGTTCCACTTGAGTACCTGATGCCCACAGGAGCCGGAAGAGGACTTGGATCACTGAAATTAGAGTGACAAATGGTTGTGAGCCACCATGTAGGTGCTGATAATCAAACCTGGGTCCTGTGAAGAAGTCTCCAGTGCTCTTAACAGTTGAAAAATCTCTTCAGGCCCCTGGGAAGTATTTTATAGCTAAACCACAATGGAAGTTTTCCTAAATAACCAACGACTCTTCGCTATCTCTTTGATCCAAGAGCAAGGCGATAAACCGATATGAAGTTTAATCTCACAAGTAGGGCTTTTCACATGGAGTCTAGTGGTCCACATGTATAATCCCAGCACTTGGGAGGCAGAGGCAGAATTGCTGTGAATTTGAGGCCAAAATTGGCTCTACAGAGAGTTTTTGGCCAGCCAAGGCTACAGAATGAGATCCTGTCTTTAAAAACAAAAACAAAGGCCTACAGAGACACCCACCCTTAAGAGCTCTTGTTGCTCTTCCGGAGTACCAGAATTTAGTTCCCGCACCCATGTCATTTAGCACATAGCCCCTCTGTAACTCCAGCTCCAGGAGATCCAAGTCTTTTCAGGTCTCAGTAGGTTCCTGTTCACATGTGACATACACACATGTGTACATATAAAAAGTCTTAACAGAGTAGACCTTGCCAAATGTCAGCCTTAGTTATAGGAGGGATCGGGAATGGACCCATACTGTCAGGCTACCCTGAAGGCCATCTTACAGATGGTCTTTTTCAAAGGCAATAAAAATAGTTCTCCGCCCCCCTCCACCTCCACTATTGTTTATGCCTTGGGGGGACCATAGTGCTTCAGGACCCAGTGCAAGGCCTGTTTGCTGGAAGTCTATTTTCTTCTGGGGAGAAACACAGCAAACAAAACCTAATGAACATGTAGTAAAGCTTGGAGAGTCAGATGCAAGTCTTGGATGCAAGGTTTAAGAAGGCCCCGGTTGGTGCCCAGGACGAAAATCCACCAGAGAACAGAAACAAAAAGCCTTCATGAGCTGGGGAGTGGGGACATTATGGTGATTTGCACTGAGCCATCATAGGCATTGATTCAGCAGAAAGGACACAGTACTGAGTCAAATCTCCCTCCAGTGGAGCACTAAGAGACTGCATAGAAATGGTCACTGCTGACTGGGTCACTCGGTTTGAATTCACAGGATGAAGGGCATCTTTCAGCGTTGGGAAACCATGCTGGATCACACAAGTCTTCCCAGCACCAGGTCATGTCCTGGGGGCATACGATTACACCTTTTCAGATAGGGAAACTGAGGCAGGAGAGAAGCACTTGCCCAAGACTTCTCTAAGGGTGTGTGTGTGTTGCTAAGTGCAGACAAAAGGGTGGCACTGCGGTTAAAGCTGAAGCACCAAGACCTGAGGGTAATGTGTGTTTGCACTCTAGGTACATAGTATGGGTGGGTCCCAGAGACTGAGCAAATAGAGCTGGGAAAATAAGAAGAGGGCTGAGGATGGGTGGGTGGGGTTTGAAGACGCAAGGCAACTGCGCACGCGCTGCACCCGTCACACCGCGCGGCCTGACGGCAGGGGCGGCCCAGCCCGGGTTGTCTCTCAAGGTTCGGATCTAGTCTGTGGCGTATTATTGCCTCTCCACTGACCTCCCACCGCATGTTCTCCTGGGACATGTAGTCTGACGCCATCAGGGCCTCAGAGCACTTGCGTAACTCCGAAGCCTACCGCGCAGCCTGCTGGGACTTGTAGTCTCAATTTTGCGTGCCCGGGGTACCGGGCGTGCTGCGGGACTCCTAGTCCCACAGAGCTTCGCGCTCGCCACGACGTCCTGCTCAGAACCGCTGCCTCCACCTCACGGGCTGGGAGGCCTGGGCGTTCCGGGAGACCGAATTGCGGTGTGAGCCGCCGTGGGGACTGCGAAGCGGGCCGGGAGTCCGGGATGGAGCCGCCCGGAGGTGGGCGCTGCCAGCGGGCCTCGCCTGAATGTTGGGGAGGCTGGGCTCGCCCTGGGGGCGGGTCAGGGGCCCTGGGCGCGGGACCGGAGGTCGCGGGTGAAGGGACGCCACGGAACGGGTCCCCCGGCCGCTGTTGACCCAGCGGCCTGCGGTTTCTTGCAGGTGCTTGAGGCGAGCGGGTGGAGCGGCTGCGACGGACTGGTCACGTCAGCGGGGACATGGCTCACCTCAGGGGCTTCGCGCACCAGGTGAGTGTGGGCGTCGGCGTGTCCTGAGTCTGTGGTTCGCGGCGGAGCGGATTTGTCCACTTGGGGCGGGAGAGGGGCGGAGGCCGAATGCCTCGGGGCGCGTCTTCGGGCCGTTGTAGCTTTGGCCTGCGCGGCGGAGCCAGCGCCTGCGGAAGACATGAACCACAGGGAGGGAAGCTCTGCTATGTGAGGGGTTCTGCTCTGGAGCTGGTGTGGACAGGTGCAGGAGCCTGCCCTGGGCAGAACCTGCTTGACCCAAGCTCGGAGCCCCTTCTCAGAAGATAGACTTTTCCTTTCTTGGCTAACGGGATGGAACCCCAACATGGAACTACATCAGCAAGGAGATGGGGGCTGCATAGGGGTAGAGGGCTCGGTGGTTTGCTCTCTGGACCCCTTTTCTCGCCTTTATTTATTTATTGTTGTTGTTATTTCAAAGCAAATAGGACAGCCGTTAGTGAAGTAGAATACACTATCTTGCGGGCTGGTTTTCTCTGGCTTTAGCTGTGGGATTTGCTTTTTAAGGGCTCGGTTTGGTTAGGCTTGACAGTTGCACAGTGAGGGAATCAGTTCTTGAGGACAGTGCAACCGACGTTCCCCCTCACCTCCCCCTTCTCCCTGCATCCTTGAGAACTGGGTGTGCAGACAGGAAGCGTGTCCGTCCGCTGCTAGTGGGCAGGAACTGGAAGCAGGGCTCCTTGGAGGAAACCAAACCAGCCTGGAAGACTCCTCACAGCTGTTGGGTAGGGCTTTTGTCCCAGCTGTCACAGATGGGATCCTGCGCTTGCTAACTGATGCTGAGTTAAGCTAACACATTTTTAATACATTTTTGACATTTCGCCTCTAATTATATAACACACTGAGAGAGAAAAAAAATCTGCCTCTGGTTTATTTTTAAGACGCTTAGGCTTCGCTCCTGTAGGCCCCAGGATGACAAATTGGAGCTATGAACTGTGAAGGAGTAGAGAGATGATGGCTAGTGGACCTTTCTCAAAGAGAAAAAAAAACACCCTTTTGTCTCTTTAGGGGCCTATGTCCAGTGTAGACTTACTTGGCTTCTGAGATTGACACAAAACCTTTGTAGGGCTGTTTTCTCCCAAGATGGCTGCCATGGAGTCCTATGAAACTGTTCCTTTTGTGTGGTAAGGCTTGTACTTTCCCCGCTTCTGCCTTAGATTACCTTTTACCTAGCCAGTTCCTGCCCATCTCTGGGAGGAACATGGTTATGGGAAAGTTCTGTGTGAGTGTGGTGGTAGTTGTGGATGTGTGTTGAGTTGTTCCTCTTGTTTTGAGGAGGTGATCCACAGCAGACATGTTGGCAGATAGGCCAGAGGCTGTAGGTATAATATCTCCAGGACAGAATGGAGAGAGTATGGGTGAGGCTGTAGGTATAATATCCCCAGGACAGAATGGAGAGTGTATGGGTCTCAGTTGTTCAGAGTAAGTTAAATGGCTTGAGTGATGGTTCATAGCACATCCTGTCCAGAAGAGAAATCTGAGCCACCCAGATCAGGATGCTAGTTGTCTTTGATTGGCTGGGCTTGGGACTGTGGCTGCTTCGAAGGTATAAATACAGAGTCAGGACCATACCAGAAAGGTTCCTGTCATACTGTTTCTAAGGATGGCTGGTACACAGCTGTAGGTATCCCCAAAAACCATAGACTTTGAAGACTAGGGTTCCCCCCTTCCTTGCACAAAGCTTAGAACTCTGGCTTTGGGGTCAGTTATTTTCTCCTCCTCTGAGGCAGTGGTGAGTGAATACCTGGCCTGAAGTATCCTTCTTGGGCTGCTATAGTGACCAGTTCTGACTCTAGGTTCCCCAATTAAGGATTCTCATGGCTTATGGCTGAGCAGTGTGGGAGGACACGGTGTCTGAGCCTGAGGAGTAGGAAAGGGGCCCTGAGAATTGGAAGGATAGTGGTCCTGGGTTATGTAGTTAGCCCATGGCTTGAAGTGTTTTGGGGCCTGCTGGAGCAGAAACAGGCAGAAAAACAAAAATAAAAGAACAAAACAAAACATCAACAAAACAGGCAGGTAAAGGTCTGCTATGTGGACCTTATTCTGCACCTGGCTTTCAGGGCTGGCATTGAGCAGAGGATCAAGTGGTCACTGCCCAGACGTGAAGTGACAGGAGGCTAAGGTATTGTCACACTGATCACATCCACCTTTATCAGTTGTCTCTACACTGATGAGTGTGGGGAGAGCCCATGGCCTGGAGTGGTTCTTTCTGATCTGGCTTGGATCCAGTGCTGATCTTGAAATAGCTGAAGTGTCTGACCTATCAGCCACACTAGAGATTTTTTTCTTGGCTTTTCATTTAAGTAGGAGTGGCTGGGATCAAACACTACTTCCTGGCCAGTACAGCCTAAGGAACACAGTCAACCCTTAGCTTTCTCTGTCTGGCCAATCTCAGTGTGGCCTTTCAGGAGCTCAGGTAGCAGATCTGCTCCAAGCATCTATTGCTGTTCCCCGAGAGCTGGTCTTAGGATGTGGCTTCCAGTCCTGATGTGGCTGTGAGAACAGTCACTCTGCATTGGACTGCACTACCTTTTTCTTTTCTTTAAAAAACAAAAAGCAACAATTACATTTATTTATGGATGGGTAGGTCTGTATGTGTAGGTGTTAGAAGACCACTTATGAGAGCTGGTTCTCTCCTACTATGTGAGTTGGGATCAAACCCAGGTTGTTAGACTTGGTGACATGTGCTTTTACCCACTCAGCCACCTCCTGGTCGGTCTGTCTTCTTTTTTTTTTTTTTTCCCTTCCTTCTTTCCTTTTAATAAGATTCATTTACCTTTATGTGTATGCATGAGTAACTACATATATGTATGTGCACCACATGTGGGCAGTGCTTGAGATCGTGTGCAGTGCAAACCGCAGCTCTGTGTGTAAGAGCAACAAGGACTCTTAACCACTCTCCAGCCCCCTGGTCAAAGTAGGGTACATATGGATGCCAAAGCTGGGCTGCCTAGAGTGCCTACCTGGGAACTGTGTGGAGGTTAGTGGTACATACTCAGACCTCACAAAGGCAGTTTTGCTTGGAGAGGTCAGGTGACTTCTGTGTTAAGACACTATCCTTGTTCCTGGAGCTCTTCCCCAAGCTTGTCTCTGGTCTGCCTCATCTTATTCTGCAGAGTTCTTGGCTGGTAAGGGGCTGGGTAGTTTGGTTCTCTATGTCACCCTATTCTTTTGTGGTTAAAAACCTTAGAAATGTAGCTAGTCAGCAATTTCAGATTGAAATGTCCCTGGAAAGTCTTGGATTGGGTTTAGTCAGGTCTCTAAGACCTATTGCTGTGCTCCAAGAGAAAGGGCTGTGGCAATTAGGCCTCAGGGAAGCAGGCAATCATGTTTATTCTTGGTGGACAGGCTTTGTAAGTAAACACCTAGGACAAGCTCTTCCTAAGCACAGAGGGATTTGAACGTCAGTACTTACACAGTTGTAAATAAGGGTGGTTTTGCCTTTTCATGTATTGCTTTTTTTTTTTTTTTTTTTCTTCCCAATCCTGGGGATGTTAGGCAAGCGCTCAGTCACTGAGTTATCTATCTCCCTAACCCTATTCTTTGAAAACATCAGCTCACAACCCCTATGATCCATATGTGTTGGTTGTAAGACAACCTTCTGGGAGTCCGTTCTCTTATTCCCCATGTGGGTCTAGAGAATCAAACTCAGGTTGTTGGGCTTGGTAGCAAGTACCTTTACTAAATGAACCATCTTACCAGGCCTGTTTGGTTCCTTTTAAATGGCACCAAAACACTGTTTGGGGGACATCCTTTTTGTGGGAGTATTTCCTAATGGAGATAGAACCTAACAGCATTGAAAAATTGGATGAGACTCAACTTTCCCATCCCAGGTCTTTTGGCAGCTTGACCAGTGGTTTGGAGGGCCATGTGCTTTTCCACAGTCTACCAGGTGTCACAGGTCAGGGTATGGTCACTCTGTGGTGGCACTAGGAGCCACTTTCTTCTTTCCTTATCTGTGCAGCCCGGGAGTATCCTCAGTTCCTAGTTCAAATATTGTAGAGTGATTTGGACAGAGGATTTACCTTTGCCATCCTGGTTCTTCACTTGTAGTGTACCGGTCTTTAAACCAGGTACCTCAACATGGTTGGTTCAGCACTGATTAGGTCTTATTTGTTTAAATCCGAGACCCACATAGGGCAGCATTGTGTGTTGAGTATCTAGAGTCAAGCATCTGAGAAAATGTTCAATGCAGTGCTGGTATGAGGGTGTAGCTGGCTAGAGGATTGATTTGGGAATGGAGAAGTATTTCAATGGGTGTAGATTTTAGGAATGTAGAAGACATAAGTTAACTTGTGCTAAACTTTAATTTTTCTATTTTTTTCTCTTTTATTTGCGTTTTCAAGACAGGGTTTTTCTGTTTAGCTCTAGTTGCCTTGGAATTTACTTTATAGAAACCAAGCTAGCCTCAGACTCAGAGATCTACCTACCTCTGCCTCCTGAGCGCTTGGACTAAAGGCATGCACCACAGTATCCAGCTAAATTTTATTTTTATTTATTTTAAAATTTTGTGTGTGTGTTTGTGTGCACGAAGATCCTTCAAGGCCAGAGACCTCAGATCTCGTAGAGCTAAAGTTCTAGGCAGTTTTGAGAATTGAATTCCAGTTCTCTGCAACAGCAGTATGTACTTTAACCACTAAGCCATCTTTTCAGTCCTCAGCTCACATTAATTTTAATTGTTTGGTTTTTATTAGTACAGTTTCAAATTTACAGTAAAATGAGGTTTAAAATACACACTCTCTCTCTCTCACACACACACACACACACACACACACACACACACACACACACACACACACACACACATTCCTACCTGTCTCTCCTGTCAGTCTTAGCCTGGCTCCTTGTTAGACAACTGGTGAAGGCACCTTGAGATGCGGTATTTCCTAAGGTTTATAGTGTACATCAGGATTCACTATCAGATCCATTGACCGTAGTGTCAGTTGGAGAGTGCAGAGTTCTGTTTAGGTCTTCTGAACAAGGGATAAGGGCAGGAACGCACTGAGGTGAGTTCCCTTGAGTTCCTTACAGTGGGTCATGCCCTCTGTCAGTAGGGCAGTCTTGTCTGACTAGTATTTCTCTAGTGGCTATTGCCCATGCAGTGTCCCAACATTCTTTCCCTGTTGGCTTCTATAGCATTCTCGTGTGGACCCAGAGGAACTCTTCACCAAGCTTGACCGAATTGGCAAGGGCTCATTTGGGGAGGTGTACAAGGGGATCGACAACCACACGAAGGAGGTGGTGGCCATCAAGATCATTGACCTGGAAGAGGCCGAGGATGAGATTGAGGACATCCAACAGGAGATCACTGTGCTCAGCCAATGTGATAGCCCTTACATCACCCGCTACTTCGGCTCCTACCTAAAGGTGCCTACGAGGAGGAGGTTGTCTATAGTGGTTGGGGATGGAGCACTCTGAAGGGTCTGTGTCAGGCTGTCTCCTTTGTTTCCAGAGGGATTAATATGTGCCCAAGGATAGAGAGCAGAGGAGATGGCTGTGGGCACTTAGAATCCCTGTGGAAGGGCAGAGCGGTCCCCCCTCCCTGATATCTCAGCTTTATAAAAACAGCCTGTTCTCTTGAGAAGTGCCAGTTCTGGAGTCAGTAGGCTCCAAAGTGTCTGTCTATTTGTGGGTATTGTTAGACACAGTGTGAGGGGTCCCTGCAGGCAGTTGATAGTTTTGGGGACTGCTTAGAGGGTACTTGGGCAGAGTAGACTCAGGTTCTGCTCTGAGCAGTTGGTCTGTCCAACAGGTATCTGTACCAGAGGTATGGGTAGGTGCGTGGTCAGAGAGGCCTTTTGTCTGGTCTTCCTCCTAAAGAGGGTCTGTGTAGACCAGGCTGGCCTTCAACTCACAAGAGATCTGCCTGCCTCTGTCTCCCAAGTATAGGAATAAGGTGTGTGCCATTTCTAGCTTTCTTGACAGGCTAGAACCCTATCCTGTTTGGAACTTGCTTGGTATAGTTGCTGTATGTCCCAGGCCCCTAGCTGACTACTTTCGGTGTCCTTAAAGGGGTGGCCTGTGGACTTGGGTATTCCTGCTTCATTTGCTGCCCAGGCACTGACAGGTTTCTCTGCTCCCAGAGCACCAAGCTATGGATTATCATGGAGTACCTGGGTGGTGGCTCTGCACTGGACTTGGTAAGTTTTGACTCAAGCAATGAGCAGCTTGTTCTTGAGGCTTGTCTTTCAGTGACCCAGGACCCACTGCCCTGCTTTTAGGCTTGTGCTTGTGGGCTTTCTCAGGCTACCTATCACTGTTCTATATGCTATATACCTATCAGGAATTGTCAGTTCCCCAAGCAAATCACTGTTTATCTTTCCTTGGTTGATGCTAAAAGAAGTCTTGGGCCTCTACTGGGCTGGGGCATAGGCACAATTAGAGCCCCAGACAAATAAGAGAGTCAGGGCCGTTGCTGACCTATTTTCATCTTTATAGTCACAGGGAAGATTAAAGTAACTCTTAAGTTTTCTGAAAACAGCCTCTGTCACCTTTCCTTACTTCCCCTATTATCCTTGACAGCTGAAAATATAAGAACTGAGGAATAGAAAGGCCCCAGGCTTCTTCTGCAAGGACTCGGAAGTTGGTGGGTAGTGCTGCTGTGGTGCTCTGGGTGCTATGGAAGCTGCAATTGAGGTTCTTCCCCTCTGTGCTCCTGCAGCTGAAACCTGGTCCACTGGAGGAGACCTATATTGCCACCATCTTGCGGGAGATCCTGAAAGGCTTGGATTATCTGCATTCAGAGCGCAAGATCCACCGAGACATCAAAGGTCCTGCGGGGTGGTCATGGCTGCAGTTCTACCATGTCCTAGAAAGGGATGGGCAAGTGGAGCTACTAGATTATGGTGCCTCAGGGCATGGGATGTGGGGAGCTTTTCTGCCACCTGGAAACTAGGGGGGGTTGTCCTTCTTACTTTTGACCCCCATTTTTAATGGCCACATTGAGTGCGGAGCCTAGGGGACTGTGCATCCTAAGCAAACATTTTGCTACTGAGCTAGTTTTCCAGCCTAGCAAAACCTTCCTAATCTCACGTCACCTAATCTCGGTTCTCATATATGTGAAGAAAGCCAGTTATGTACTAGTACAAGGCAGGAGAGGTGTGTGGATTCAGGTGTGGATTTGTCCTGATGAGGACTGATAAAGTTGGGCCAGCCTACCATGAATGAGTTGGTGAGGATAACTGAGCCTTGTGTCACAGTAGGAATCCTATAGGCAGAGTGATAGACATCTGACTAGCCCTGTTAGCTGTACCTTTTAATTAGGGTCACTATGATTATATGTGAGGTGAATGTTGCTATTGTTGTTGCGTGTCAGAAAACACACATGCCACGCTCTGGAACAAAGGTAGGAGAATGCTCCTGTAGGTCCCCCAGATTGCCTGCTTCTGCCAGGAGTGGCCACTGTCAAGGAAAATTAAGTTCCCAAGACATTATCTGCTGCTGTCTCCATGGGCCAGTTTCCATCCCATCACTAGTCAGGGTGCATGCAGGGTTATTCTGGGGGCTGTGGAGCCAAGGATGATGCCCACTTGTCCTGTATTGAGCAGCTGCCAACGTGCTGCTCTCAGAGCAGGGTGATGTGAAGCTGGCAGACTTCGGTGTGGCTGGGCAGCTCACAGACACACAGATCAAGAGGAACACATTTGTGGGTACTCCCTTCTGGATGGCACCTGAGGTTATCAAGCAGTCGGCCTATGACTTCAAGGTGAGTTCTGGAGGTGATGTTGGAGTGCACTGCCACCACCTCAAAATGTTTCGTGTAGCAACTGTCCTGTGTGATACCCTGTCTAGGCTGACATCTGGTCCCTGGGCATCACAGCCATCGAGCTGGCCAAGGGGGAGCCGCCAAACTCTGACCTCCACCCTATGCGAGTCCTGTTCCTGATTCCCAAGAACAACCCACCCACATTGGAAGGGCACCACAGCAAACCCTTCAAGGAGTTTGTAGAGGCCTGCCTCAATAAGGACCCACGATTCGTAAGGCCTATCCCCACTTGGACCACCCCAGGCAGCTGAGGGTCTGGGGAAGTGTGTGAAGGGAGGATGTTAACTTTGGGTGGGACAGGGCCCAGCCTTCACATTCTTACCTGTCCTTCCTTGTCTTTTGTGAGGGTGGAATTCAGCTCTGACTTTGTCTGTCTCCCTGGCAGCGACCCACTGCCAAGGAGCTCCTGAAGCACAAATTCATCACACGTTACACCAAGAAGACCTCCTTTCTTACTGAACTTATTGACCGATACAAGCGTTGGAAGTCTGAGGGGCATGGCGAGGAGTCCAGTTCTGAGGATTCTGACATGTAGGGCTTTTTCTTTTTTTTTTTGGTCCGCAAGAGCTCCCTGGTGCTTGATGCCAGTGGAGGAGGTCTCCTTTCCAGGGGCAGGGCTTGGAGCTTAGTTTCTAGGGTGGGGACTTAACACTGGGCAGGAAACCTCCTGTAGGCTGAAAGACAGGGCCTTTTGACTATCACCTAAATGCTGCAACCTGGACAGCCCATTGCTCACCGTCCAGGGCCTCCTAGGCCAAGAGGCTGCCTCAGAGAATGAGATGTACCTTGGTACCGTGTTTACTTCCAGCCCTGTCTCCATCAGTTCTTCCGATTCTTTATCCTCTTCAGTGATGGCGAGGCTGAGGATGGGGAGCAGGGTCCCATCTGGACGTTTCCTCCAACCATCCGGCCAAGTCCACATAGCAAGCTGCACAAGGGGACTGCTCTGCACAGCTCACAGAAGGTCTGTTCATGCCCTGGGCCAGAGCACTGCCCCGTATGTACCAGCCTGCCTCAGTTTTCCTGGGGCAGCAGATGTGGACTACTGTGTTTCAGGTTTTGAGGAAGTCAGCTCCAAAGTGCCCTTGACCTAGGGCTATATTAAACTCTCATTATCTGGGGTCTGGGCAAAGAGCTTGAGAAGGGCAGGGCAGAGTGGCACTGAGCTCACTAGGAGTCAGGCTGAAGCCTGGGTCTGCTGGTGCTTAGGTACAGGCCTGGTAAGAACTGATGGCTTGGGCTACCTTGTAATTTGGGAGTTGACCCCGGTCTCTGCTCTGTCACTCTGCTAAAGACAGATTGAGGAGACAGGAAATGGAGCCCTTTATCTTCATGTACCCAGTGTCTTGCTTTCCCCTTACAGCCTGCTGAGCCTATCAAGAGACAGCCAAGGTCCCAGTGCTTGTCCACACTAGTCCGTCCTGTCTTTGGAGAGGTGAGGATAGAGCTGAGCCTGTGCTCATGTGGGGCACTAGCTTTGTCCTCTAGAGGTGCTCTCTGCAGAGCCATGGTGTGGTGGTCCAGTGGGCCCCAATTTCAGGGTCTGTTGCAGCTAGCTATGCACAGGCATGTGGGCCCAGCTTCCTAAAGCACTGGGAGGACCTGACGTGATCTGCTAAGGCCCTCTGGCATTGCAGTACAACTGTTTTTTGCAGTGCCCAACCACCACGTGATATTTTTGTGGAGGAAGATAAAGGATTGTTGGGTCAGTCCTAGGCCAGGGGGGTGATTCCTTGGTGGCCACGATGACCTTGTGTCACTGTTGCCTGATGTCAGAATAATTTTCAAAAATATAGTGCAGCCAGGAATGAATGTTCACATATGGATTTGAAGCTCAGTAGGTTGTAGGCAGTAGGTTGTCACTCAGTGGGTGACAACTTACACCTAGAGCCCAGAGAGGGAGGACAGGATATAGGTCTCTCCCTGAGGAGAGTGACCTTAGCCACTTAGGGCTGCATTGTGAACAGTGTGCGATGTTGCTCAGGGCTGAGAAAATGACTCCTTAGGTAAGAGTACACTCAGGAGCTGAAGTCCCAGAAATGGTTATTTGATACTTTATAGTCTGATCTGGGATGTCTGTCAAAAGTCCTTGTAGAATACTCAGAATTTCTCTGCTAATTTCTAAATCAAACTGGGTCCACTTGATTATTTCCTTCCTTCAGTCTGTAAGAAACCATATAGTTCTGACCTTGATAACCCAAGTCAGGGGAGAGAGGAGCTTCAAGTTGTAAGAGCCACAGAGTCCCCATCAACAGGGCGGGATGCACTACTGTGCAGTGCTGTGTCTTGCTTTCTGCAGGCCTTCCAATGTGAATACCAGGTAAGATGCCAGCTAGGTACATGCTCTCTCTACAGCTCAAAGAGAAGCACAAGCAGAGCGGTGGGAGCGTGGGTGCCCTGGAGGAGCTAGAGAATGCCTTCAGCCTGGCTGAGGAATCCTGTCCTGGCATCTCAGACAAGCTGATGGTGCATCTGGTGGAGCGTGTGCAGAGGTGAGCACAGTGCGCCAACCCAGAAGGATATCCCCATGGGGAAACTGAATACAAAATGAAGCCTGGGACTCATTCTTGGGAGCGGCTGGTTCATTCTCCTTTGTCAGGGTTAGCATGCTCTCTCATTTTTGTCTTTGGAGTTAGAGGGAGAGGCAAGTGGGCCTCTTGTGGCTTTGAGCTATGTGATGGTTGGACCCCCATTCTCAGGCAGTGTCTGGACAGAGTCCCAGTGGCAAAATGGCTAAGTGACAGAGCATTGTGTGCAGCTGACTTCTGACCTTTCTATTTGGTGGCTTCCTAGAGGTTCTGTATCCCAAGAACAGCATGGATGCTTTTAAGCCGGGGTGTGCCTGCTACTGATGGGGACCCCTGAACTGCTGACACATGTGTGTGGAAAGACAGGCAAGGCAAACACTGACTCTGCATGGCAGTCCACAGGCTCAGGTTCCTGAGCTGTTAGAGGCAGATGAACCAGTTCCTCTTCTTGCACACTGGGAGAGACCCACCCTGGTTCTTAGGAACAGGAACAATAGGGTTGGTCTAGTTGACACTGATCCTGAAACATTAAGGACATCCTCCATATTGTGATATGCTACTGGTAAAAAATGCTATGAACTGTTAACATCTGAGAGGCATGCAAGGCAACAAAGTCCAGAGATGGTAATGGTACCTTTCACTTAACAGGTTCTCACACAGCAGAAACCACCTGACATCTACCCGCTGACCAACCAACCGAATGCACTACTCTTCACAGAGAGGGAGAAGAATGCTTTTTGTTTTGAGCTCTAAAAGGACTGACTTGGAAGCCCTCTTGTGTTGTGTTGCAACTGTACAGACCAACCAGCCTGTAGGCTTCACAAGCCAGGTTACCTTCCTTCTGCCCTACACAGCAGCCCCTCGACACCTGTGCTTACCTCCTTGGTTGACTGAAGCTATGAGGCACCCAGGAGCCCTTACAGACCTGGGCTGGAACGTGGGAGGCTGGCGTGACCGTCTGTAGACCCCACAGCCCCTGCAGTGGGGAGACCACGGAGCACAGGAACTACTGGGCAGCCCTGGCTCTTCCTCCTCACCAGGAGCATTTCTTGAGGGCTCACAGGGGCCCAAGATGGTCATAATTTGCCTTGTGGTGTCAGTTCAGGTACTGTGTGTTTTCAAATCATCCAGAATATTTTGGGCTTTTTTTTTTTTAAAGAAAATTGAACTTCCTGAGTATTCTGACAGTGTTAGTTTTCATAGAGCATTGAAAGCCCTACCATTTCAATAAAGACCTGGATTGGAGACATTCTGATGTACAGACCCTGACCAGATGGAATTTCTGTAGAGTCTGAGCCAGTGTCCCTTCTAGATGTTGTCATATAACCTGTCAGTTTCTGGTGACCTTCTCTGAAGAACAAGGTAGGCAGAGGGGATGTTGGTGGGTGAGGAGATATCCTTTTATTTGAATTCACACGGGTGAACAGGCATCAGGCCTGCCCTATAATGAGAAACCATTGGGGACTGATGAGAGGCCTCACCCTCCCAGGCCTTGTTGGAGGTGATGGTCTAGAAGGTATGTGGGACGGGATCAGAGCAGCCTTTGCCACACCCTTGCTTTGCTATGATCTGGAGGCTAACCCTTGAGTGACACGAGCTGATTGCATAAGTCCGAGTGTACTGCTAGTCTGAGGCTACAGGTAGAAGTGGAGACCACCCAACCTGTATTTGGGCCGTTCTCAGCAGGGCCATGTTCATGGAACTAAGGAGCCCCCACTTTCCTTTCATGAACCTCAGACATGTGTCCCAGCCATCATGAGTTTTCGCTGTTTCTGGAGGAAAATAGAACCCCTGCTAGAGGTCTTTTAAGGCCCATTCTAGGGTCAGCGCCACCTGTCATCTGGTAGGAAGATGACACCAGTTGTTCAGTACCTAGGATGATTCTTACACTCCTTACAAGCATCTGTCATAGGTTCTTGTCCAAGCAGAGTGAAGGACATGCCTCCTTTTCTCTGACTTCTGCCTCCAGCCCTGGAGGAAGATGTGAGCAGTCCTGAGTGAAACTTGGGGGTCTCCCTGGTGAGCTGCTGGCTCTTTTGATGACTTCCATCCACCTGTGGAAAGAGTCAAACCAGTGGGCATAAGCTTGCACACCTTCCCGAGAATGACTAAAAATGCAGCTAGTTCTTGCTGTGCAGACATGAGGAATAGCCCCTGAGTAAAAAGCTAGACATGACGTTCACTTATAATTCCAGCACCAAGGTGGAGATGGGTTTGCTGCTCATCCAGCCCAGCCTAGTCAGTGAGTTCCAGTGAAACACCTGTCTCTAAAACCAGGTGGGTTGTGCCAACACCTCAGCAGGTAACAGCACTTGCTGTGCAAGCCTAGCAACCTGAATTTGATCCCTAGAACCCACATAAATGTACATAGCAAAACTAACTCACAAAGTTGTCCTCTGACCTCCACATGAGAGTAGCACACACGAGTTCCCCACAATTAAACAAAAAGGGTGGCTCCAGAAGTTGTCCTCTGGTCACTATGTACTGTATGTATGTGCACATGTGTATATGTACACTGGTGCCCACATACAAACGTGAGCGTAACACTGAAAACATTGACCCTTGGCTTCTAGGAACTGGGAAATGTGCCTTAAGCTCTATGAATGGCAACAAACAAAGAAGCGTGGGAGAATCACCTTTCAAATGTGTACTTGCTCTCAGCCCGGAAGAAGTAGACGTGAGATTTGAATTGGAGCTTGAAAACATAGTCTTTGTGGATGCTGTCAGCCTCTCTGGGGAGGCTCACACTGTAACCCAGTAGTGGGAGGCTGGCCAGGGGGTAGTCATCCTGCAAGTCAGCACAGGAAGAGGGTCATTGGGCAGGTGTGCACTGGAGAGGGGCCCATTATGCCTCCCCCCCCCCAGCCCTTTACTTGGTACCCCCCACTCTCTCAAGAAAATGGTAGTTTATACAGAAGGTACAAACTGCTGTAATGGTGGGCTCAGCTTCAAAATGTGAAGAGGAAATAAATAAGCAGATAGGTGTCTTGTACTCTTTGTGCCTAGACCCCAGTAAGGCTTAACATACCTGATGTGTTTTATAGAAAAACAAGCAGAAGTTGGTAAAGACCACCCAGAGCTTCTGCCAGCCATTACTGTTCTTGAACTTCCTCAGCAGATATCCTGAGAGCTGGTTCTGTAGAGAAAGGGCACACGTTGCCTTCACTACAATCCTGAGATTTGCTCAGCAGCTGCCACTAGTTCCACAACCCTGCCGTCTAGCCAGCATACCACACACAGGTCTGCTGTGCTCAACATCTTTTTTCCCTTTTTGCTTCCCCCAAGACAGGCTTTCTCTATGTAGCCCTTGTTGTAGATCAGGCTAGCCTCCCAAGTGCTGGGCTTATAGGTGTTCACCACGATTCCTGGCTGATAATCAGCTTTTTTTTTTTTTTTTAAATAAATATGGTTGTATATACTTAAGACCCAACAACAGGATGTTAGTCTGGACTGATGTCCTAAACACTTAAGTAGGACACTTTCTTTTTCTAATCTAATATGTAATAAAATTCGTTTTCTGACAAAAGACAGCATTCACAAACCTACAGGAGAGCAAGATGAGGGTGGTTATAATACATTGAACCAAGTCTGGAAGGCCCTTTGAAGTTATGGGGGAAGGCATTTAAATGTGGCAGTAGACAAGATGTCACCAGCCTCCTGTCTGCAGGGCCCACATCTAATATGTGCTGCCTAGTTTCCCAGGAGTTCTCTAGCTACTGTGATAGCTAAGTGTCTCGGGCCTCACTAGGGATTTGCTGTTCTGACTCCTACAATCATGAGCCTGGCCCAGGAGAGTAGGGATAGGGCAGAGGAGAATTTGGAGTTGGGGGTGCAGGGAGCAAGTCCAGGAATGAGTGTGTAGAGGTGCTAGGCAGAACAATGTGAGTTTCCATGAAGCCAGATGTATACAGGCACTAATCATTCTGTAAGCGGGGTAATCGTGAGCCCAGAATGGGAAGTTTGAGCAGACCAGGAAGAGCACTGTCCTATGGGCCTTCTGGCAAATTCCAGCAGAGATGAACTGTTGCCTCTGCTTTGACTATCCTTACAAGATACCAAATAACATTTGGTGTGAAGCCCCTTTTCAAAGAAAGCTTAAGTAAGTGAGATGAGAACTGGTTTCTATCGGTGGAGGAGAGGGGAGCAGGAGGAAGCTGATTGACTGGGCCCCATCCCCAGGAGCCAGCATGCCAGGGATGGGGGATGGGGGAGGGTGGGTGGCTCACATGAATGCTCATGACAGCCATACCTCAACAGCTGCACTGTGGTCCGCTCTGGACACACTCGTGTTCCGATACCAGCACACATGCATTGTGGTATTGGCCCGGTGCTGACTGTTCCCCTCCAGGGAGCCCCGGGTTCCTCGACCATCTTCTGAATCTTCCAGAGAGACTTCATCAGAAGATCCTGAGGAAAGTTAGCAGATGGCACCACCCACTATGAGGCTCCTCTAGGATGTGGGAAATAGGCCCTTGGTACCCAATCAGAGGCCAGACAAGATCATGATGCTAGGCTAGCCCAAGAACTCTTCCACCTAGGTACGGCTGCCAGTTTTTCTTGTGTGGGAGGGAGATGGGATCTGAGGGAGATGGGATCTGACAGTCTGGCCAAGGTCAGGAAAGCAATGTTTAGAAAAGCTTTCAGAGCTACAGAGGGTATCTCCTGGGGTGTCTTGAGCCAAAACTCACTGGGGCTACGAGTATACACCGGGCCTCCCAGCAGCACGGGGGGTGTGTCACCAGCGCTCTTGGCTGCCTGGATTGCTGCATTCAGGTCCTGCATCCACTTCTCCTTTTCTAGCCGAGTGCTGTGAAGGAGAAAGTTAAGTTAGCTGCCTCCTAGGGGAAGCTCTTCCTAGCCTGGAGCCCTGTCCTTTTATCAGTGAACAGGTCTGCTCCCTTCCCTGGGTCTTGAGGATAGTTGAAAACACACCTTCTCCAGCCTGCTACTAGGGTGAGATAGGAGCTGGGGAAGCAGGGCAGGCATCAGTGTTGGAATTAGTGAGACCAAAAGTCTCAATCCAATCTCACAAGATTGGACTTGGTTCATGATTAAGGTGGCATTTCCTAGTGGAGGAAAACCAGATCAAATTTCACTGAGCAGGATTATACCTGAAGAATTCACTGGTCTGGAAAGGAGAAAGCCTCCATTGGCTCTTGTGCTGTGACCCCAAGTTGGCTTTCACCATCATCCTAATCTTACCCCTTGCCTGGAGGCTGGAGTGCTGCTGCTATTAAGAGACCAATTGTCATGAACTCTACAGGCATCTTCTCAGAAACACCCTGGTTGGTTTTTGGAAAAACACCAATGTCAACAATCCTTCCCTGCCTACAAGGGGAAGATAGTCCTTTGCCTGCATAACCTGGAAACAGCTGAGTCCCGAGAGGGAGGTGCAGTGAGAGGTTGGTATTGAAGTCCTCATACCTGCAGCAGGACCTGCTCTGACTGAACCATGAAGAGGGCCCTTACCTGGCTGCCACCACGATTGTTTTCTGAGCTGCATAGATAGTGAAGCAATGAGGAACAGACCATTCGTTCTCACTGTCTTCTACCTGTAGGTGGGAGAAGAGGTAACATGCTGTAGACTACCTGAGGCATACAGAAATGACTACCAATAATACTAGGTGCAGCTGGCTTGGAAGCTTGCACAGTCCAAGTCTATATAACTACAGGGAGGGACAGGAGGCACACTTGTGTCCCTACATTATGGCAACTGCTGCCAAGTGACTGAGGTCTGGTCTAGAGACACTGAAATACTCACCGGTGGGTCCAGCACTATTAGCTGAAAATCAAGCAAAGAAGATGTTGAGCATTTCAGTACTAGGAGCTGGAAACATCACTCTGGGACTAAAATCTTTATCAGATGCAAAGGAAAGCCATTGCATACTGATCTCAGCCAAACCATACTGATGTGATGGAACAATTCCAAGATAAAATATTACCAAATCAAACCTAAAACCATATACAGAAAGTGTCCTGCCACCAAGCAAGGTAGATTTAAAGATCCAAGGATTGAAACTAGAAAGCTTAGTAACAGAATTAATCCTATCTGAAGTCAGCAAAAGTGATCATTTTTTTTACAGATTGAGAACACCATTGCTGAAAGCCAACATTTTTGACAGTTCATCTTTGTGACATAAGGAAACTGCTTTAATATGATCAAGCTCTTTTCGAGCTAAGAGCTAGCTACTCTTCTCTGAATAGTTTAGATAAGGAAGCATACCTAGCCCTTGGACTGCCAGTTACAGATGACCCCAAAGAATGGACAGTTCCCCATACAGAGCACACAGGACAAAAATCACAGAGTTCCTCCCTCAACAAAGATCTGACATCCTGCATGCCACTTGTTAGAATATGGTCTGTTAGTCTTCCCCCAAGTTAATATTTAAATTTCATGTGATTTCAGTTGAAGTGCCAATGGTGATTTGAAATGCAATTTATCTAAATGACTCCAAAGTTTACTTGGAATACTTAAGTGCATTTTAAAAATGTGTATTATTATGTATATGGTATGTGTGTGCACATGCACAGTTATCTCCTTCCACTTTTACATGGAATCCAGAAACATTGCACATCAAATATTTTATGTACAGAGTTATCTTGCAGGCCCTGTAAAGGGAATTTTAAGAGGGGTAAGGATGGCTAGGATGTAGTCCCCCGTATAGTAGCTATCTCTAGTGTGAATGACACTGGGAGAGTGGAAGATTCTGCTATAAGCAAAGTATAAGATGAAGGCTGTCACATAACATGAAGGATTCAACAGATAACTGGGAAATGACTATATGGAGGAAAAAGTTACATCCATAACTAATTACATTAACAAATTGTAGACATTTCTGAAAAATGAGAAACGGGGCTGAAGAGATGGCTCAGCAGTTAAGAATGCTTGCTGTTTGTTCAGAAGACCAAAGTTTGGTCCTAGCACCTACTTGGCCAGCTCACAATCATCTAACTCCAGCTTCAGGGTGTCCAAGGACCAGTACACATATGCATAAACCCACACACAGAAACATATAAAAAGTGCCATTAGAACTGTGTGTGGTGGCACATGCCATTAACACCAGCAGAGGCAGGTACTGGCTGTGAGTTTGAGGCCAGTCTCCTTTACACAGTCCCAAGACAACTGGGGCCACATAGGAAGATGATGTCAGAATACCAAACTGAAATAAAAGACAATACAATCTCATGTCTAGCCTGACAGGGCTAAACAAAGCCCTCAAAGGAAAGGTGGGAAGAGCCGACCACAGCAATATGCTTAAGTCACTCCTTCAACAAATGGTTACGTCATACATCAGAGGGTATTCTGACGTCAGAGGCCATTCCAAGATAAGACACCTGGACAGGAGAAGAAACTTAAAAAGGTAATTATTACTTGATAGAAAAAAAAAAAAAAAAGGATTCGTGACCTGGGTCTGAGACGTGGGTCTGAGCAGATGCAGCTGGCTCAGTTCAGATCGTCAAGTCCCATGTAAAAAGCCAGCTGTAATGACAGACATCTGTAATCCCAGTACTAGGGGGACAGACAGGCTGACCCCTGGAGCCTAGGCTGATCACTAGGTTCAGTAAGAGACTCTGTCCCAAAAAATAGGGTTGAAACAACTCCAGAGATAACTGCTGTTAAGTTAACCCCTGGCCTTCACATCCATGCACACCATAGACACACACGTTTAGAACTCACTGTGAGCAGCTGACTGGGGCTCCTGCTGGACAGTGATGAGCAAAAACATCCAAACAACATGTGCTTTGCACAGTGAGACCACTGTGAGAGTGGACTTGAAGAGGTTTGAGAGACGGAAGTCCAATGTGTTACACACTTTAGAAGACCATCCTTAGCCTAATGGAGTGTTAGACAAAGTGCACAAGCTTCATGCTTGTCACCAGTCTCCTCTACTACACCAGAGAAGTCAGAGACTGTCACAGTGCTCAGGATGAATTACTGAGGAAAAAAACCAGTATTGCCAACAAAGCAGCTTGTGGAAAGTCTTAACTGGCAAAGAAGTCATCATAGCTAAACCTGGAGTGCTGTAGTCAATTTTCAGGGCTTTTCTACAGGAATGTGTATCTTAAAAGTAAACCATCAATGGGGCTGTCTTCCAGAAGTGGCCCCTCTGTCTGTTTCAGGGTGAGCAGAGGCCTACAGAGTCAGTAAGAAAAATAACCCTGAGATTCCACCTCATATCAGTCAGAATGGCTAAGATCAAAAACTCAGATGCTGGCGAGGATGTGGAGAAAGAGGAACAATCCTCCATTGTTGGTGGGATTGTAAGCTGGTACAACCACTCTAGAAATCAGTCTGGAGGTTCCTCAGAAAATTGGCCATTGCACTTCCTGAGGACCCAAGTGTACCTTTTCTGGGCATATACCCAAAAGATGCTCCAACATACAACAAAGACACATGATCCACTATGTTCATAGCAGCCTTAGTTATAATAGCCAGAAGCTGGAAAGAACTCAGATGTCCTTCAACAGAGGAATGGATATAGAAAATGTGGTATATCTACACAATGGAATATTACTCAGCTATCAAAAACAATGACTTTATGAAATTCATAGGCAAATGGATTGAATTAGAAAATATCATCCTGAGTGAGGTAACCCAATCACAGAAAAACATACATGGTATGCACTCATTGATTAGTGGATGGATATTAGCCCAAAAGCTCAAATTACCCAAGATACAATCCACAGACCACATGAAGTTCAGGAAGAATGACCAAAGTGTGGATGCTTTACTCCTTAAAAGGGGGAACAAAAATATTTATAGGAAGGGATATGGGGGCAAAGTTTAGAGCAGAGACTGAGGGATGGCCATTCAGAGTCTGCCCCACATGTGGCCAATATATATACAGCCACCAAAACTAGATAAGATCAATGAAGCTAAGAAGGGCATGCTGATAGGAACTGGATATAGATGTCACCTGAGAGAGACAGCCAGAGCATGTCAAATACAGAGGCGAATGTTATCAGTAAACCATTGAACTGAGAACAGGACCCCCGTTGGAGGAAATGGAGAAAGGATTGAAGGAGCTGAAGGGCTTGCAACCCCTTAAGAACAACAATGCCAACCAACCAGAGCTCCCAGGGACTAAACCACTACCCAAAGACTAAACATGGACTGACCCATGGCTCCAGCTGCATATGTAGCATAGGATGGCCTTGTTGGGCACCAATGGAAGAAGAAGCCCTTGGTCCTGCCAAGGGTGGACCCCCAGTGCAGGGGAATGTTGGGCAGGAGGAGCAGGAAGGGAGGGTGGATGGGGAGGGGAACACCCTTATAGAAGAAGGGGAGAAGGATGGGATATGTGGCTTATGTCCAGGAAACTGGGAAAGGGAATAACATTTGAAATGTAAATAAAAAACTCCAATAAAAGAAAAAAAAAAGAGATGAAAAAAAAAAACCAAAAAACAAAGGGGGAAAAAAAAGAAAGGAACCTAGCATGTTGCTGCCGCAGTAGATACCATCACAAAGGGCAGTGTGGGGGGAGAGGAGATGACCACTGCAGTCAGATGCCAGGAACCATGGAAACATACCTATGTTTCATTGCCCTTGCCTTGGATGTCTCCAGGAAAAGTAAGTTTCAGGCAGGGTCCCAAGCTCTCCATGAAGGGAAGACAGCCTCTAGATCTTTCCAACTCTCTGTGACTTTAAATGGGTTTTAATTTTGTTTCCGGAATTTGGAATTTCTTTTATTTCATGTATATGGGTGTTGATCCTGCATGTATATCTGTGCATCACATGCATGTAGTACTGTGGAGACAAGAGGAGGTGTTGTGCCTGCATGTATATCTGTGCATCACATGCATGTAGTACTGTGGAGACAAGAGGAGGTGTTGATCCTGCATGTATATCTGCATCACATGCATGTAGTACTGTGGAGACAAGAGGAGGTGTTGATCCTGCATGTATATCTGCATCACATGCATGTAGTACTGTGGAGACAAGAGGAGGTGTTGACCCCTGGAATTAGAGTCATAGATGGTTGTTAGCTGCCATGTGTGTGCTGGGACTCAGATGCTGAGCCTTTGCGGCCCTTTTGTTTCTTACAGATTTATTTTTATTCATGTGTGTCTGTGTACGGTTACCCATAGATGGCATTAAGTCCCTTGGTGCCTGAGTTACAGGCAGTTGTGAGCTGCCTGACATGGGTGCTAAGAACTGAACTCGTGTCCTCTGGAAGAGCAGTGAGCACTCCTAGACCACTGAGCCATTTCTACAGCCCTTAGCCAGGGCTTCCCTTCACTCCCAAAGGCAAAGTTGAGAAACTAGATTATGTTAAGGTCCACTGGCTCTCCCATGTCAGACATCTTGTGGGTACATAGGCTCCCAGCAGCACTGACTCAAGCATAGTCAGTCCAGTGACACAGGCCTTGTGTCGTCGTCCGGTTGGTTTTGGATGAGATTTTAAACTACATGGCATAGGAAAGTAGCGGACTACAAAACTGATTCTGAGTTGAGGGGAAAGCAAGTGTGCTGTCAGGTGCTAACGGAGACCAGGGCTAGAGTCTAAAGGGTCCAGGCCAAGCCAGAAAGCTGCCCGTTGACTGAACATGGTGCGGTCTGGAGTTCAGGAAGAACAACAGCCTTGAGGAATTGAGGCAAACAGGAAGAGTCCAACAGATTTCCATAATATGTGGCCTGCTCACCACTGAAAAACCCCACATACTTGCCACTGTATGGGAGAGGTGGGGCAGAAGTCCAGCCCAGCACCTAAAGACAGACCTCAGGTAAGCCTGACGCCACTCACCAGCATGCCACGGAGTGGAAGGAAGCCACGAATCCGGAACTGACTGGCCCCTGTGACACTTTTGCTTGTATACAGCAACATATCTGAGAACTGGGGAGAGGGAAGCCTTTTAGATAAGTAAACTGTACAATCATGGGACAAAGTTTCAATGTAAATATAGTTAGTCTCTGATGAACTATAGACAGCTGTTACATTTTTACCAGATCTATGCAAATTATTGGAGATTTCTGGGGAAAAAGTCACTCCTTTGATCCCTTTTTGACCAGATGTGTGTAGTAGCCACATAAGCAGCAGAATCGGGGGGCCAGCCCCCAGTCCCTCTAGTCTGGCCTAGCTAGTAGGAGCAGCCAGGAGCTCTGACTGGCGTAGCCAGCTCCTTGCTGCATGGATCAGGTCTGGGGCACTTAGAAAGTCTGGGAAGATGAGGACACATGGTTAGGTCCTCTATTCCCATGTTCCTAGGCTAGCATTGAGACCCCCTGGCTGCCACTGGGCCACCAACATATTTCTACAAGCCATCTTTATGTTGGCTCTGCTTGTCCTCCCAGAATGTGGGACAGGACCAAATGTGCCAGGCCAGGCAAAGCAGCTGTTTTCTGTCCCTCGAGTCCCCATGTGACTATGAGCTGCCACCTGGGATGAAGTTTCTTAGGGCTGAGGTAGTAGTCAGGGGGACAACTGTCCTGACAGAACTATGCCCACTGATTCCTCCCCAGATTGGAGATGCAGTGTGGGGTACAGTGGGAAACATACCAGAAAAAACATCCTCTGCTGCAGGCCCTTCTTGGTGAGCTTGTAAAGGCAGCCCTCACGGATGAACTCCTGAAAGATAATTAGGGTTCCCGTGAGCAAGAGGGCAGCAGTCCTGTGCTAGCTGGGCCAACGGTCATGGTGGGAACAGCAACCTGTAGCCTGTGTGCTCAATGTACATGTTACTCTGTATGTGTGTGGAGGTCAGAAGACCTCCATCAGGTCTGCTTTCTCCTGCCACTTTGTGGGATCTGAGGAATAAACTAGACCCACACCTCTCCCTGTTGAGCCATCTTGCCAGTCCCTCTGGCTTTTTTTTTTTTTAAAGATTTATTTATTTATTTATTTTATGTATATGAGTACACTGTCGCGGTCTTCAGACACCAGAAGAGGGCATCGGATCCCATTACAGATGGTTGTGAGCCACCATGTTGTTGCTGGGAATTGAACTCAGGACCTCTGGAAGAGCAGTCAGTGCTCTTAACCACTGAGCCATCTCTCCAGCCCCCCTTGTGAGTTTCTTTTTCAGGTGATGAAAATGTACCTAGTTAATGATGACTACATAACTTAGTGAGTTCACTAAGAACCACGATTGTGTACTGTAAAAAGGTAAGCCTTAGGCTACATTAATAAAATTCAATTAAAGACAACACGCATAAACTCTTCCCCACGTATGGCCACTTACCCTTCCAGGAGCGATGAGGTTTTCTACACCGACCAGGTCTCGCTGCAGCTCTGTCAGCTTCTGTAGGTTTTCCAGCCGGGTAAGGCTCTGCTGGAGCTCAGTGGTCACTTCTGTGATGGCCTTCAGTGCCTCTGTGTAGACAAGGCCCTCACCCTCAGTTTAGACACCTGAACAGGACCGGACTCCCACCCCCCTGCCTTGTGAAGGAGCTAGTATTCTACAGGGTGGCTTTAACTGGAGGTACTTCAGAGACCTGACAGGGCCTTGGCCCAGCGCATTCAGCATTCACAAAATGTTGAGTGCAGTCCCCTGCAGACACCAAGTAGCCTTAGCTTTGTTGAGCTGAGTGGTCCGCCAGCCGGCACAGGCTGGTGAGAGGAGAGCAGGCTCTGTACAGAACGCAAAGCACTAGTAGTTCTTTTGCTGCTTTATTTTTTGGTGTGTGTGTGTGTGTGTGTGTGTGTGTGTGTGTGTGTGTGTGTGTGTGTGTGTGTTGTTTCTTGAGATGGGGTTTCTGTGTGTAGCCCTGGCTATTCTGGAACTTGCTTTGTAGACAAGCAAAATCAGAGATCCTCATGCCTAAGCCTCCCAAGTGCTGGGAATAAAAGCGTGCCCCACCAGGCTCGGCTAGCACTATTAGTTCTTTAAGGAGATCAGATCGTTATGTCTTAAATATTTGAAGAAATTAACTTCTTTCTTGTAAGAGATGCTCACCTATAGTTGAAGCAAATATAAGAGGTCAATAAACCAGAAGGAGACTTACTAAGATAAACACGGAATCAGACATGAGCCTGGAGTAGGGTATGCTGGCTGCAGACTGCTGTCTACCTAGTCCTGTCTCTGCACAGCCCACAGTTCAGTGACCCAACTCCCTGCTGGGACCACTCACAGGGACCTCTCTCCTTTCTGAAAAGAAGTTTTATTTTCAAGAGAGAGAGAGAGAGAGAGAGAGAGAGAGAGAGAGAGAGAGAGAGAGAGAGAGAGTGTGTGTGTGTGTGTGTGGTGTGAGTGTTGTGATTATGGGCAAATCTGAATGCAGAAACTCTCGAGTGTAGACAAGGGGACCGGATCCTCTGCAGCCGGGGTTAAAGGAGATCATGAGCCACCTGAACATGGATGCTGGGAGCCAAACTTGGGTCCTCTCCAAGGGAAAGTGCTGTTAACCACCGAATCATCTCTCTAGCTCCCTGTTCCCCCTTATCAGGACCCTCTCTCTAGCTGACTACAGTGCCTCTCAGTTGTGATCTCCCCTCCAGCAGCAGCAGCTTGACAAGGTCTCCAGGCTGGGCTAAGACCCACCTATTG
Source organism: Rattus rattus (assembly GCF_011064425.1). NCBI lineage: Eukaryota > Metazoa > Chordata > Mammalia > Rodentia > Muridae > Rattus > Rattus rattus. The sequence continues at coordinate 165,539,929 of NC_046157.1, read as the reverse complement.
TCAGCCCCACCCTGACAGGGTTCATGGTGTCCAGATCAGCAGTGTCCCCACAGGTTGCCTTTGGCTTTCAGAGACAAAAGCAGATTAAGAGGGGGACACTCAGCAGCATCATCCTCAACAAATCATAAACATATTCTTTACAATGATATATGCCCCACACTGAACACATCAGGGAGAGCTGGGTGGTACTGTCAGTCTGAAGAGGAGCCCCATGCATTCCAGCCTGCAGATTCTGAGCATTTGCTTTGCCCTGGTTCTGCCGCTGCTAGCCTGGGGGAGAGGGTTGGGAGCCCTACAGGGGACCTGGGTTTAGTTTTCGCACTCACATGTCAACTCACAACTGCCTGCAACTCCAGCTTCAGGGACCCCAGTGACCCTGCGGCCTCAACTTCCTAAGTAGCTAGGATTACATCCACGGACCACTGTTCCCAGATAATTATATGTTTAATGGCAATTTCAATGACTTGTAGACAGAAACCTCCTGTAGCAAATTTATGCTGTAACTAAAAGTTCTATTTGACTATGAACAAGATTTAGACTTTCTTCTTTTTGCCCCTTTAACAAACAAAAAATGCTAGTTTATATATGTCCGAAACTTCCGGTCGGCCACTTGGCCAAAATGTTTGGTATGTTTTAGAGCAAGGCTTCTTTAAAACCCAGGTCATTCCAGGGTGCTCCTCGTCCCCCAGTGGCCTCATGGCAGCTGTGAGCGGTCCTGACAGCAGGACACACTACCTCGGTCTGCAGTCCCCACCCCAAGTAGGGAGTCAAAGCCTGAGGGAGACTCTGCCTGGGGAACAGAAGCACAGGTCCTGGAGGAGTACAGCCTGGCACCCGGCTGCTGCAGCAGCAGAGAAGAGGAAGACCCATGGGCAGTTCTGACCACCGGGGCTGAGCCGGGGTAGTTTGTACCTCCCGCCCGCTTCATCGCTCCTTCGCCCTCAGTGTGCCCACACTCCCTCACCGTGGCAGGCAGCGTAGTCCGCGTGCTCAGGTGAGTAGTGAGTACACAGCCGGGTTAGCAGCAGACGGTAGTGCACGAGCCTCTGGACGGGCTTCAGCAGGAACGTGTTGAGAGGCAGGTAGCAAACCTTCTGCAGCTCAAACTCTCTGTAGACCGCCTCCAGCCTTTTACAGTGCTTTGTGGCCTTTTCCAGTTCTGTCAGGACCTCATCGTGTCTTTGGAAGTAGCTAGTAAATTCCTATTGAGGCAGGAGGATAATGTTTAGGTGAAGAGACGGTAGTAGGGTAGGTGGGACATCAACGTGTCTGCCTTCACGTGGTGGCTGGGAACGCTGACAGGGCCTAACCTGGATGCACAGTGTGGCATGTACAAGCCAGAGCACTGTTTCCACAGGACCCCACCTTTCCCTGTCTTAGACTTCCCCCCAGTGTGCACCACATTCCATTTCCAGGGGCTAGCAGCCCGACCACTGGTCCTCACCAGAACCACTGCTGACTGATCTCGTGTGATGGGAGAGCATGAGCCTTTCCTGCATTTATGGATAAAGAATGAACCCCAGAGGCTGGGGAGCTAGAGCTCACTTGAGGGACACACTGAGCATTGGGCAAGAACTACCCCGCTTTGGTCTCTGTCCATGCTCAATGTTGACTTGGTCATTGGGGAGGGGGAAGAGCCATGTTTTGGGAAATTCTGTCCTGAGAAGACTACTCTGAGGGGATCCCTGTGTTGGCGCTGAGAATTCCATCCTGGATAAAGCCTGATTTGAAGGTGATGCCATGCTGACAACGCGTTCTGAGGATCTCTGCTCTAAGAAGAATGTTGCTACAGGCTGACTGCTCTGATGGGAGCCCTGTTCAGAGGATTCTGTCCCAAGGATAAGTATGCTAGAACAAGATATTCTGAGGGACACTGGTCTAAGCTGTCTAAAAAAATGTTTTAGGAAAATGATATTCTAAGAAGAACCTGTTCTGGGAGAAAAACCCTGTTTTAAGAAATTATATTGAGAGTTGGGGAGATGGCTCAGTGGTTAAGAGCACTGAATGCTCTTCCAGAGGTCCTGAGTTCAAATCCCAGCAATAACATGGTAGCCCACAGCCATCTGTAGTGGGATTCGATGCCCTCTTCTGGTGTGTGTGAAGAAAGCAATGGTGCACCCATATACATAAAATAAATAAACAGATCTTTACAAAAAAGAAACTGTATTGAAAGAAACACTGCTCTGGGGAAAGGTTTTCTGAACCTGCTGTGAAGACCCCACTGAGAGAGAAATGTGAACAGGAAATGCTCTTCTGAACTCATTTCTGAGGGACGATGATCTGGAGGAGGAAGAGGCAGTCATACTGAAGGAATGCTGTTCTGAGGAGACTCCTTTCTTGGGAAAAGCCTTACATCTCCTTCCTCCCTTAAAAAAATACACAAGGTGTCATGTAGCTCAGGCTGACCTCATTGTGTAGCTCAGGATAGCCCTGAATATGTTTTTGAGATAGGGGTTTCCTCTGCACAGCCCTGGCTCTGGAGGGACTAAGAGTATCCATCACCAGCTGGGTGGTAGTGGCACTTGCCTTAATCCCAGCAGAGGAAGGCAAATTTCTGTGAGTTTGAGGCCAGCCTGGTCTATACAGAGAGTTCCAGGACAGCCAAGGACACATAGAGAACCCTGTCTCCCCTCCCTCAACATACACAAAAATGTGTACACCACCATGCCCTCTGAGAAGAGGGCACCAGATGGATCTGGGGTTACACACTGTGGGTTTTGGGAACCCAACCCAGGTCCTCTGTAAGCACTGCAAGTGCTCTAACCACTGAGATGTCTCTCTAGATGTCTCACCACTGAGAAGTCTCTCCACTGAGATGTCTCTCCACTGAGATGTCTCTCCACTGAGATGTCTCTCCACTGAGAAGTCTCTCTAGTGTGGGAATGTTGTTTTGGAAACACTGCACTAAGGGGGACCGTAACTCTGAGGACACATGTGTAGGGGTCTGCCCTTCTACAAGAGCACTACTCTGTGGATATATGTTTTGAGGTGGGAAGACTGCTCTAGGGATATACGACTTTGGGGAAAGTATTCTGAAGGGAAACCTTCTAAGGAGTGCTGGTTTGAAGAGAAAACTGTTGTAAAAGGCAGGCTATACTGAGCAAGTCCCTCCTGAAGCCACGTTCTGACAGGCCCTGCTCTGAGAAGAGCTACTCTTAAGGAAATTCTCTTTTGAAGAAATGTTTCTTTTTTCTGAGGCCTTTATTTTAAGCTCATCTGTCTTAGGTGAAGTCTAGTCCTGGGATCTGATGTTCTGAGTGGAACCCTGTTCCACTCTGAGATCCTGCTCTGAGAAGGCCTTTGTTAATGAGGAGATACTCTTGTGAGTTGTAGTCTCCTAGGGGAAACATGTTCTGAGGAGTCTGCTCTGAAGGAAATCCCTTCCAGGAAAACCCTGAGATGGACTGTGTTATTGGGAGACTGTTTTGAAGAACACCGATTTGAGGAGAACACCACTGAAAAAAATACTGCTATTAAATGTAGAGTCTTGTTCAGGGGACAATGTAAAAGAATTTTACTCTCCAGAGAGTCTTGTGCTAAGTGGGCAGGTCAGGTGCATGCTGTGCTGAGAACCCTCTTTGGAGAGGAACCCACTGTGGAGAAGAAGATGAACTTGTTCTTGGGAATGCTGATGTGAGGGGGACACTGTACTGAGGACAACAGAGATGAGTTTTCACTCACGGCTGGCTTTTCTGCTAGGCCTGAGTTAACCTGTCTTACCTTTAACTGCCGCATGTTCCTGAGGAGGATGTCCCCAATCCGTTGATGATCACCACTAGATGGCCCTTCCCTGGATTTAGAGGAACACAAAGGTTTATAAGTACCAGGAAAGCTCACAGGAAACACCACGCTGTGACGGTAACTAGATGTTTTAGTCAGCTACTGTTTTTAAAGACAGGGTCGTAGCTGCAGCTGGCCCCACATGTGATTCTGTCTCTGTCTTCCTAGTGCTGAATTATGGCGTGTCATGACTGACCTAACAGTGTGCTTTGAGGTGGAAAGAATTTAAATTGACAGCGACAGTTCCTGCATTTTCTAATATGATAGGAATCAGGTGAAGATGGATTGTTCTTTTAAAACGTGCTCTTTTCTGGAATAGGATAAATAAAATTTAATGTATTTTATCTTCCCCAGTGGGGTTTTGAAATACACCTGAATGAAATCATTGTTGTCCTGATTTGTTTCAGAGGTAGGAATTTCCTGAGGCTAGTGATGGTGTCAAGAGTAGGTAGTACCCAGCAGAGTTCAGGGCTCAGAGACTGCTCGTATAGGCCTCATCCCAAGGTGCCACTAGTGTGTGCAGTAGAGGTCCAGGGTATGGGAGCCATTGTGTGGAGGGAGTCAAGTAGACCCATAGATGTACAGCATCGTTACCAGAGTGCCAGCCTCTGTTCCACCTCGTGAAGGAAGCCTCGATGGAACTCGTAGATGGGATCAATGTTGGAGAAAAGCAGGGTCATCAGGGCTGCAGGCATGGCCTCCTCCTTGATCACCACACTTCGGAACCACTATGGGAGGAGTTCGGCATGGTGAGAGGCTGAGCTGGGGGCTGAGAGGCTATGCTCCCGAGGGCTTGTGACCTCTCTACACCAAGCAAAGTTTCTCCAGTGTGTAAAGACAGTTTAATCAGCATTCCACATGTCCTCTTTGTGGACTATATAGTTGTAAAATATAAACAAAACAATCCTAGATCAAAGCTTTCAGATAGATTCTATCCGAATATGCAGCTCCATGAAACCTTAAGACATTAGCATTCCTTCTTTGTTTTTTTAAGGCAGGGTTTCTTTGTGTGGCCCTGGCTGTCCTGGAACTTTCTCTGTAGACCAGGCTGGCCTTGAACTCACAGATCTTCTTGCCTCTGCCTCCTGAGTGCTAGGATTAAAGGTGTTCATCACCACTGCCTGGCAAGACATCAGCCTTCTAATGTGACTTAGACATCATGCTATAAGGCAAACATATTCAGCAGAATTTTCATATGTAGGTCTCAAGATTGTCAAGGTATTTCTCAGGATGGAGCATCTGTGTTTATATCTAAAACATAATAAAAAATCAAAGAGATCAGGACTAAGGTTTCGTACCACAGTGATAACTTCTAGGTCCTTCAGGTAGGTTCGCTCTGTGGCAACAATCTCCTTGGCTATGAAATAGGCCTCGTCTTCCGGTGTGTGCTGAAAGAGACAGAGAGAGCCGTGAATGATTTCCGGGGACATGTCGCCCTTTCACGTCCAGGCGAGCCTGTTCGTAACCTGTTCTGCTCAAGCTAACAGAATTTTTGGCAATTCCCGCCATAATTCCTACAGGGATTTACTGTGAACCAAAGGGTCGTTTTATTTGTGTATGTCATGTCTGAATGTTCGTTGGGTGCTACATGTGTACAAGTGCCCGCAGAGGCCAGGAGAGGTCACTGGATCAGCCTTAAGTGACTTGTGAACCATCTGAATCAAGTTCTCTTCAAGGGCAGCAGATGCTCTTAACTGTGTAGCCCTCTCTCCAGCCTGGAGGTTTCCGTCTCTCAATATTTCCCCCACATTGCACCTTATTCTTTAGAAAAATAATTTCTATTCAAATATTAATATATGTAAACAAAACTGAGACTTATCATTAGTTTTGTGGTGGAATTATGTTTTTCTACCACTGCCATTAATGAAGCTGGTTAAAAAATATAGAACTATGAGTGTATGCTTAAACACGCATGTATGTAATTCTGGCTGGAGAGATGGCTCAGTGGTTAAGAGCCCTGGATATTCTTCCAGAGACCCAGGTTTGAATTCCAGCACCCACATGTAGTCACGCAACCACCTATGACTCCACCCTAGGAGAATCTGACAGGTTCTATGGGCACACCATGCACATGGTACACACAGATACACACAGGTACACATATACACACACAGGTATACATATACACACAGGTACACATATATACACACAGGTACACATATACACACAGGTACACATATATGCACACAGGGACACATATATACACACAGGTATACATATATACATACAGGTAAAACACCCATAAATGTAAAATAGAAAAAAAGTATTTGTATGTGATTAAAATAATTAAAATTAGGCTAGAGATATGACTCAGCATAAAAAAGTAATTAAAAAACCAAACTTTCCTCATAAAAGTAACAAAACAACAACAGCAAACCGAAACCATAAAGCCCTACCAGTGTATATTGAGTGTGCCCAAGCCAAGGTGCGGAGCTGTACTTCCTGAATGCGGGAGGGGACACCAGTCCAACCCCAGATTTAGTTCCAGCAGCTTCCCTTACGTCTGCTAGTACAGGGCCTAAGATGGACCTATCTAAGCAGCTCATGAATCTACAGTGGGATGTGTCTGTCTACCTTGCAGACGCAACACTCAACGTTCACCAGGAGCTGCAAATCACGGCAGAACAGAGTCATGGAGAATCAAGTGGGAAGGGCTGAAGGCCAGGAGGAATGTGATTGATCAGGCCACAAACTCACTCGGAGTGAGAGAGTGGGCCAGCAGGCAGAGGGAATGGCAAGGAACAGAAAGTGATGTGGACTAGTAAGAAGGGAACGAGAGACAGCCATCTGCCCTCTGGTGCTTCGGGGCCAATGCAAATGCACTGTGATAGGCTTGTACACAGGATGCAATGTGAATGCAATGTGAATGCACTGTGATAGGCTTGTACACAGGATGCAATGTGAATGCAATGTGAATGCACTGTGATAGGCTTGTACACAGGATGCAAGCAGAGCTGGAGGGGCAGACAGCAGCCTCAGGAGGCTTCTATACAAGTCTGCTGTGATGGTTGGTGCTGGTGTGAATGTTATAATGACTGCAACAGATTCTGAAAGATCAGCTGTTGCCACCAGAGGGTGAACAAGAGTTTGCACCACAATAGCCTTTGATGCTCTACAGGCCACATAAGGAGAAGTGGCCAAGGAGATCCCACTGTCGGCCCATGTTTGGGGACCACATCTTCCCTGCCCGTGATTTAGTTCCAGACAATATGCAATATTCTCTCTCAGAATAAAGGACTAATAAGGTGTTATCTTAAGGTTTCCATTGCTGTGAACAGACACCATGACCAAGGCAACTCTTGTAAGGACAGCATTTAATTGGAGCTGGCTTACAGGTTCAGAAGTTTAGTCCATTACCAAGGTGGGAGCATGGCAGCCTTGAGGCTGACATGGGGCAGGAGGAGGGGCCAAAAGCTCTACATCTTGATCCAAAGGCAGACAGGAAAGACTGGCTTTCATGCGGCTAGGAGGAAAGTCTCACTGCCCATGCCTACAGTGACACACTTCCTCCAACAAGGCCACACCTACTCCAACAAGGCCACATTTCCAACAAGCATATCAACCACCACAGGTGTGCTCCTCTTATATGGCTTGGAGCTCAGGAAATAGTGGCTGTGAATTTCTAGTGTCATTTACCCATCAGAAAGATGTACCATGGTAATCCATACTGCCAGCATTTTTCAGAACCAAGTCCTGTCCTCTCCCCAGAATCTATGCACAACTTCTCCCATCAGCTCTTCTCAAATGACTGGCAGTGATATGACAGCCCTGGTCCCTGCTCCACCCTTGATATCTTCCTGTTGTTCTCTTAGTATGGCCCTTTTCTCCAACAGAGCAGTTCACACACTTTTCTAACCCTCTACATTTTATTGTATTCTGTGCCATAAAATTTTTTTAAAAATTCAAATCCATTGGGTAGTGGTATGGTGATTGTACATGCCTTTAATCCCAGCACCCGGGAGGCAGGAAGCTGGATCTCTGAGTTCGAGTCAGCCTGGTCTACCAGAGTGAGTTCCAGGACATCCAGGGTTACAGAGAAACCTTGTCTTGGAGGAAAATAAAAAGATCACCTATCTGTGACAGGCCCCACCTACTGGGCCCCTATTATATACCTGGCTGATGCTCAAAAACCCTAGTTCATCCTCTAAGAGATTACATAATGGCTTTCTATTTTTATAAATATTTCCATTTCTAATAACGGCATCTATTCTCTCCCCAAACCTTTGTTGATTGCCACCAAAGTTATAGTCCCAGGTTGGCTGTCTCTGTCTTAAGACAACTGGCTATTCCTGGCATCTATGAGTAAGTGGGATCTTCTGCTCTGTAATTCTCTACTGCATATTCAAAATGTGCCCTCACTTACATGAACAGTGCCAACTTTCTGCCATAACCCCTGTGTCCTGCCAAAAAGTCCAGGACCTCCCACTTCAGGCACTATACAGTCTCTAAAGTGGCCAGGTCCCCTTCTCACCATGAAGTCCCATCTGAGAGCCTCCTGAGTCCCAACCAACCTTCCTTTGGCAACAAATCTCCAAGTTACTCAGCTGTACTCGAGGAGAGAGGAAGACATGGGTAGAGGGGAAAACAAGGGAGAGGCAGTGAGGTCCTGCAGAGAATAGCCTTTCCCACTTATTTTCAGGATCCAGCCTCACACTTTGAACCCAGAGTGCCAAAATGGTCTATTATACACACAAGAGAATGTGCGTATAATGGAGCCTTAAGTTCTAAGAGTAACAGAAGTGTCTCAGACAGGGATTTTGCTGATGACCAGTATACGGGGTTTATGGAAAAGCAGTCTTTTCCTGCCCACCCTGGAGCTCCTCAGCGTTTGCAAACCAGGCCCCAGCAGCACGTAGTCTCGAGAGTGGCCCACCTTGTGTTTCTGCTCTTCTTGGTTGTCCATCCTGGCTGTCCCAGCGCCACTGAGGACAGGGCTTAGCACAGGGGACGAACCCTGCTCGGCTGTGCTCAGAGAGGCCTGACGCTCAGGGCTCAGGCTCAGGCGGCTCTTCAGGCTGGAGTGAGAAGGCTGAGGACTATCCACAGAAAAGCCTGGAAACGAATGAAGTAAGGTGGAGCGAAAATGAGAACAGCTGTGGCTGGCCTCCCTCGGGCCAGCCTGACCATAACCCTCGAGCTGCCATTAGCTTTTGTGGAAAATGTGTGCAGTGTGTCATGTGCAGTCCCAGACACAACACAAAAGAAACTGGTGATGGCTAATCTGTCCTGTTCCAGAGAGCAACACACAGTGTGACTCCTCATGGCCTGGGTTGTGTTTGTAGGGACCACACCGGGGAAGCAGTAGGCTTTGTGGAGGGATGGCAGAGACCTGTGCTGTCACCAAGGTGCTCACCTAATTTGAGGCCCACGTCACAATTCTGTCTTCTGGATGCTGAGTTCTTCACTAATAAGTTTTTTTCCTGTTGGTTTTTCATATCAAAGTAACGACAATTTAACCCTTTTCCTTTTTAAAATAGCACTTGCTTTTGTGTAGACTAGAAATGTTAGCCTATGTCCTAAGAGGCTAATGATGAGGCATAATTCAATGGAACTTCTTTAGGAGGCTGAGGCAGGAGGATCATGAATTTAAGGCTAGCCTGCACTACTCAGTGACATTATGTCACAAATTGAAAGAAAGAAAGAAAGAAAGAAAGAAAGAAAGAAAGAAAGAAAGAAAGAAAGGGAAGGAAGGAAGGAAGAGAAAAGAAGGAATTCCTTAACTTCTTAGCAGAGGATTCTCATATTTTCTACAGAAATCAACAATTATTAAATACCAGAATTTAAAAATACATTTAAAACGGGACTTCTGATTAAGACAGGCTTTCTGCTCAGGCCTCAAACTCACTATGTAACTCCACATCCTCTTGTCTCCACATCTTAAGTGCTCGGATTACAGCACCATATTCCAAATGGCATTAATAGGATAAATTTAAATGCTACTTTGAAACTATTAAAGATGAAAATTTACCTTACATTTCCAGGTGAAAAGTATTTAAACACTGACACGACCACTGTCTCTGTGATTACTAAGTACCTGCTGTGTACCCCTGTCTCTGTGATTATTAAGTACCTGCTGTGTACCCATCTCTGTTAAGTACCTGCTGTGTACCCCTGTCTCTGTGATTATTAAGTACCTGTTGTGTACCCCTGTCTCTGTGATTACTAAGTACCTGCTGTGCACCCCGTCTCTGTGATTACTAACTACCTGCTGTGTACCCCTGGCTGTGAGGATGTTCTACCACCAGACCTCAAGAGCGATGCTTTCAAAGGACGATTCTCACAGTCCGTGGTTAACAGTCCTCAAGTGAGGTCCTCTTTAGTGACTCGTTTATAAGACCAAACCTTGGCTGTTTTACTTGCAGCTCCTAAATGAGAGCAGATAGCATGGGGCAGAGCACCCACTCCCTGGACTGGCACAGTCCTCTGGATAGGGCAGACTGGGTGCAGCAAGCTGGAGCAGAGGCGGTCCTTATTTTCACATTGACAAAGTCAGAGATCTGCAAGGACCTCGCCTGCTAATGTTCTGACAGCATTCGGATAGAACTCTGCTGTGGAGTATTTCACAAGTCATATTTTAAGACAGGAGAAAACAATGACATAGAAAACCTAGACAATGTTGCTATATGAAAGTTTAACAACCAGTTTATTAAATTTTGTTTTATTACACATTTAGTTGAAACAGGCTAAAAAACATTAATGATTATAAATTTAAACCTGCCACCAAGATGTTCAATCTTTATCTTTTTTATGGGACTCAAAGTGGAGCTGACCTCAGTGTTCTGTCCTCAAGAGGGGGTTATTTTTTATGTTGACTACATCCCAAAGATGTACTATTTAAGTTTTATGCTCTAAAATTTTTGTGACTGGTAAGTCCATAATTAGTTCCTTTTATAAGATTAAAATTCAGAGAAAAACTAGAACTTATGAATAAATCACATATCACAACTATACTCTTTAAAATGACAACAGCCATGATGTTTTACATTCAATTATAAACATGTTGAAGTCCCAGTGTTTCCCACAGCATCATACTCGAAGATATGAAGTCCAGAGCAAGTTCTAGTGGACTGACCAGAAAGTTTCTGGAATACAAAAGTATACACAGAGTATGGGCCAGCCTGTAGCCTTAGCTCTTGGTAAGCCAGCTGCACTGCACAGCAAGGCCCTGCCTCAAAATAAAACCAAGTAGTGCCTCCCACCCCCAAACCAAACCAGACAAAACAAAAACGGTTACCACAGAGGCAGGAAGGATGGTTTGTGCACTTTTGGCTCTTCCAGAGGACCCAGGTTTGGTTCCTAGCAATGACATGGTGGCTCTCAACCATCTGTAGCACCAGTTTCTGTAGAGCTGATGCCCTCTTTTGACCTCTGTGGGCACCAAGTGTGCATGCAGTAGTGTGCACATATACATGCAGATAAAATGCTCATACATGAAATAAAAATAAATCTTTTTTAAAAAAGGGTTGCCACTAAATTAGATATTAGTTTTTAGTAGCAGGAGGGGCAGAACATGCAGAAATGGTGCACTTCTAGGATGCCAATAGGATTGGTACTCAGTGAACAGCCAGTGAAAGGGGAATAGCCATTAAGGCAGGAGATGAGACTGCCAACAAACAGACTTTAGCAAGTACCCTACAGAGAAGGAAGATGCTACTTTGGGAGGTATGAGGTTTAGTGCAAACTGCTTTTGGTTCTATGGCACTTAAAACTACTACTTGATTTCACTGTAAACTTTTTCTATTTTATAAAAAAGTTATCAACTCAAAATTTAGCAAATGGTATTAAATGTACCACAGGTGCCCTTAAACATTTTTTTTACAGTTAAACTTGTAAGAGAACAAATTCTAAATCATTCTTGAAATTACACAAATACAGACCATCAGAATAATGTTAAGTAATCTGGGTCTTGGAATTAATAGATTACTTATCCAGCACTTACAAGATCTTCAAACCTCCAGCAAACACACACACACATGCACCCCCCCCACGCACACACATGCGCGCACACACATGCACACACACGCACACGTGTGTGCGCGTGCACAGGCACATGGCCACTACTACCACCGTCATCAGCACTCTATGAGGAGATACTTTGTCAATTAATTGGCAATAAACATGTGACTCTTCTAAATGTGGCAGCTGTGGTGTGTCCTCTAAGATCTATTAGAACAGCAGCCATCTGTCCCTGAAACATGCTTTCAGCTGGATACCCCCATTGTATATAACATAGTGTGTGTGTGTGTGTGTGTGTGTGTGTGTGTGTGTGTGTGTGTGTGTGTGTGTCAGAGAGAGAGAGAGAGAGAGAGAATGAATGAATGAATGATGAATGAATGAATGTGGTAGGGTGGCTAGTCAGGGTGCTTTCCAGACGTGACAAAGCATGAAGTCAATGCCATTCAGGTTCTGCAACTCAGTGTTTTCCTGACATAAAGGCAATTAGCCTAGAAGTTCTTCCGTTAAAAACTGCCTCAACGTTAAGACACTGTTTTGCAGACAGGCTCCAGATGTAGCTCAGGTGTCCTCAGAACTCCCTGATCTGCATCCATTTCCTGAGTACTGGAATTACGGGTGTAATGGGCACATTTGAATGCACGGCTAAACGCGGTCTTAAGAACTCAAAGTACCACACGCCAAGTTTTAGGTGCTATAGAACATGCCACCGTAATCAACATTTCACTAAAGAATCAATCTTAAGTATTTGTCCTCTAATCAGAAGCGGCGAGAGTGAATGGCATAGCTCAGAGCACAGGAGCCCCTATACGTCATTTGCCTCTAGTTCTTGGTGCACATGCCCCAGACAATGTTCAGCTCTCCTGCTGTCGCGTGAAGATCAGTCTTTCAGCTGTGGATAAGGGATTCCTCTGTTCCTTGAGATGGAGAGGCATGGCAAGCAGCCACGTTTCCCTGAAACCCTCCATGTGTTCAAGGGCAGCTCCAACTACGTGGGCTGCGGGTAGGGAGTGGCATTTATCCTCAGAGCTGCAAGTTCCAAACCTGCCTTCACCTGCCTCTTAACACTTACTTCAAACTCTCAACAGTGAGCATTTTTCCTAAGTGGATTATTCCTTAAAACTTCTCAAAATACATCTGATAATTCTTGAAATGTTATCGAAAATGCAGTCTTATACTTCTTACCTTCACATTTTCCTTCAAGAAGCTGTTTCTGTTCATCTAACTCGAGATGGAGGATGATGAAAAAGAACTTCACATTTAGAGGGGAAAGAAAATCAACTTTTATTTCATACCTTTATGCTCTCTTTTAAAAAATTCTTTAATAAAACACTCTTGAACATGTTTGTCTAACAGTAAAGGAACATGTCAACTCAAATGTAGCAAAACTGAGGGTCAACTCAACTTGAAGGTCAAGTTGAAGGTTAATTTGAGAGTAAGAGGCACAAGGATGAGAAACTCTGGCTTGAATAGTAGATTGCTAATTTCAGAAAGAAAACCAGCCCACAGACTGACTGTATAATGGGAGCGGGCAAAGGTGCGTTTGATGAGTTAGCACACATTGTTTCTGGCTTTGCTACTAGACTAATTCATGACTCACGTTTACATACAGAACTGGTTTAAAAACAAGTTAATAGCTCACCTCCCTATCTTGATAAGGAAATAAAGAGGACAAAGCCATTCTTCCCTGGTAGTCACTGTGGCTTCATGATTCAACAGAGCAGAGAGAACACTGTGTCAGCCCACCAGTCTGACGGCTCAGAGCCAGCTTTTGGCTCCTCTCAGCACCCTCAGGCACCCAGCAGATATCAGTCCAGCTCCACGGTCTCCTCAGGAAGCACGCCATGCTCTCCTCCTCTCTGTGTAGGTGACAGGCCTACTACCAGGATTTGGGAACGGCCATCAACTGCCAAATCAACTTGGAACTTCACAGCCCCAGTGTCAACCTCCTGGTGTTTTAGTGGTGCGATGGTGTGTGCGGCTCTGAACTACTAAATACTTTGCTCGCCACAGTCTTACAAGGAGATGGGACCTGAAGAGAAACTGATGAAGCTGCACAACCACTGAAGTAGCTGGATCTTCCTTCAGGCTGTCACAGAATCAGACTGAGGCAACTGAGAGTAAGCTGAAGGCAGGCTCCACTTGAGAAGAAGGGGACCAGTTACAAACTGGCCACGGACAAGAACAGGCCCACGTGTATGACTTCAGTTGAGACTCATTATCTGAATGAGCAAAGAATGGGTGATCATAGGATTACCTTGTACAAGGTCAGAATTCCCAATGAGACATGGATGAATGTCCTGGTAAGTGCACCCAGGGGACAGCAGAAGAGGAGGAGGGGGAGGAGGAGGAGGAGGAAGAAGAGGAGGAGGAGGAAGAGGAGGAGGAGGAAGGAGAAGAAGAGGGGGAGAGTCAAGGTAAGATACTTCCCAGGCTGTGCGGTTTACTTTTGTACATGGACAGGTAGAATAGGAGTTGGTTATTTTTGTTTTAATAAAACTGATATTTTGTGTTGGGTTTAGGGGTATAGCTTAGTTGTAGGACATTTACCTACCATGTGTGATGAGGTCCTAAGTTCTAGCCCCAGGACTATAAAAACCAAAACCAAAAAAAAAAAAAAAAAAAAAAAAAAAACCAACAAGGTCTGGAGAGATGGTTCAGAGGTTAGGAGCATTGACTGTTCTTCTAGAGGTCTTGAGTTCAATTCCCAGCAATCACATGGTGGCTCACAACCGTCTGTAATGGGACCTGGGCGCTCTTCTGGTGTGAAGGCATACAGAAACAAAAACCCTGCTGCCCAATGTTTGGTCACTCTGTGAACCTCAAGATTGTATTGTTTGCTGAAAAAATATGTTTCTAGTTCTGGCTTGGCTCTAAGCACACACTTTAATCCCTTCTGGCTGGAATACAGACATGCCCTGGGTACACACCTTTAATCCCAAACAATAAAGTCCATGTGTAGAAGGAAGCATTGGTGTTGAAAGTGATGTCTGAGTGGCAGACAAAGTGATGAATCATAGAAAGATTTGACAGACTAGAATATGCTCAACTCTCTTTGAGAAGAGGGGGAAAGGGAAGCTACTTGAGGGGCAGTGCAGTGGGGTGGGCAGTTATACTGGGAACAGTTATAGAGACAGGCTGCAGAGAGAGAACAAGCTACGTATAGGAGAAGACGAATGAGCCAGAGAAGAGAAGAGAAAAAGCTAAGAAAAGAAAAATCAAGCTGTCACCTGGACTACTGGCCTTTGATACGATGTCATTACCATCATTATCGCAGCTACAGTGAGCCAATCTATGTAAGCACCACTGTGCTGCTTGCTGCTCAGGAGCCAACGGAAGAGACGTTGGTGAAGGGTTATACAAGAAGGCACTTATTTCAAGGTTAACTTAATTGCGAAATGATCTGCAACCTATATAAATCAAAATTCTTTAGAGGGAAAGAAAGCTAAAAAGCCCATTTAAAAATTCATAGTAAATTTCCTCATTTTATTGAATAAACAATTAAAAATTGTCAGTACATATCTGTAAATGTATAAATGGTAATTTCAAGGGAGAACAAGTTTTATAAGTACCACAAACCAGACAACACAGTGTCTCTTTAAAGCACAAGTCCAAATGCATAAAGAAGTCCCGGCTCCACTTCGTTGCACAGTGAATACATGTGCTTTCATCCAAAGGACACAGCCTGTGCACTAGTGGACCACTGCTAGTGGCATTAGCTACTGCATGGGAAAGGTGACAGTGTCGTCCACGTCCTAAGACAAGAGCCACGTGAGACCAGGGCAGATGCAATTCCACGGACTTGGGAACAGACCGGTACACCTACTGAATACTAACACTGACTGTGACGTAACTGTTGTAGTGATGGACTTCCTGTGTTCCAGGGCTGCAGGAACAAGTGTACCTTGAGGATATACAGTACTTATCAACATCAGCTGGCACATCAACATGTAAGAGTTAAGAACATGTGTGTGCACACTGTTGTGTTGTCATGACCACAGTGTGGGTGATACAATATAATCATTACTCAGGTAGAACAGCGGAGACTGCATGACAAAATGGAAATACACCTGTGCACTAAAGAGTGGGGTCATGGGGCACGTCAATAATGACGACAGTGATGTAATCAACACATCTACAAGTTCTCACATCACATTCCTGGATGTGCTAGTGCCCATTCCTTGGTCGCTTGTGCTAAATAAAATACAAATGCTAATGAAAACAGTGCATTCTAATCTATGCCAGCTCAGACAATGCCTCTGCCATATAAAAAGTTGCACACCATTACCTGATGGATTAAAAGATTATGCGGTGCAGAACATTGCACATAGACAGTCTTGTTACTGTGTAACTCTGTTGCTATTTTTCAAATATTGATAGTGGCTTATATAAAATATTGAGACTTTGGGAACTTAGAAGCACAGCATGTTGTTAGTGGTGGACTTAATGGTCAGGACAGAAGCTGCTTGATGACAGCCTTGCACTACAGGGGACAGCTGCAGGGTTTTGTCCCATCACTACCGACATGCTGGCTATGTGGATGGACTTGACCACTGCTACTTTGCTTCATGGACACACTGGGTCCTGTAGTGTGAGTTATCTTGTTCGCCTAGGCCTTTAAAGGATCTTTAATTCCTAGTTAACTAGCCCTTTAAAAAGTCTTAGCTGTTAGAATTGCTTGACCCTATGACCTTCAGTGTTGGTTGCCTCTTGGATTTCTGGGAACAGGACAGGATATAAACAGCCAGCTGAGGCTGAAGGGAAGGGAGTAGCAGAGAGAGAAGAGAAGGCAGTTGGTAGAGAAGACATGGTTAGGAGACAGCTGAGCCAGGAGACCCTGAGCTGAGCAGATAGGCTACAACAGTTGTTATAGCTTGGAGCTGCTAATATTGGGGAAACTGGGAGAAGGAACTGTTTAAGCAGACTGATGGGGAGGGAGGAATGGTTGGGAGAAATGTTTGAAGGGGCTGGGTTGGAAACTGGGAAGAGGGCTGGCAGGGAATTAAGAGAACTTGTTACTGTTCTAAAACATCCATTTTGCAAGTGGTGCCCAACATGGGGCAAGGCAGAATGGAAGGCTTGCTTTCAAGTGCCTTAGAAAAGGCAGAAAAGGAGAGATAGATACTTCCCTTCAAAAAGCTGATGGGGTGTTTGCTGAGGCTGTTGTTTGCTGTGTTTTTTCTCCCTTTCTTCATTTCAGGATATTTTGTTTACAAAACACGTTGAAAGACAGGCTGAGCAACTAGAGAAAAACACGGAAACGGAGAAGCTTGGGAATCAAAACATGGAAGAACTGGGAAAGCAAGGCCATTCCTTTCTCCTAAAAAGGAAACAGAGCTGGCTGTGCAGCTAGAGAAACAGAGAGTAAGGCAGACAAACTTGAAAAACATCAAAGATGCGAACAAGGAGGACAGATAGGTTCATTCCCAATGGCTGAAGCAGAGAGCAGTTTCTCCAGGTAGAAAGAGGGGGAGGAACTATGTCAGAGGGCAGTCAAGTCAAAGAAATGGAAAGGCAGGATGGTCAAGAAGCCAGGGATTTTGGAACAGCACAACAGAATGAGAGGAATTAGTACAGGGACGGGCCAGGTGACAGGTGAAGGTTGGCATGCTGACATAGAAGAACAGGCTCAATTTGAAGACGAAATCACAGAACTATTTCTTTGGCAGCTTAAGAGCTTGGGACAAAGTCCACATCCTTTACAAAAATTATACAAGGCTCAGGGGAAGCGTTCACTGACTTTTCAGAAAGATTAGTTGCAGCTGTGAATAAAGCTATATCAGACCCTGAAATGAGACTGGTGCTAATGAAGACCTTGGCACCTGAAGGGGCAAATATGGAATGCATGAAGGTTACTAGGCCATTAATGCAAGGGCGGGACCTACAGAGGAGTGGGTCAGGGAGACAACTGATAATGGTTCTAGTGTGTATAATACCATAATTGGGCAAGCCATAGCTAAAGGTTTTAGATCTTAAAACACACAGTGCTTTAACTGTAGAGAATATGATCATTTGTAAAGAGACTGTGACCAAGTCACTCAAGGTTTCAGACCTCAAATGCCCAGAGATTTAATTGTGAGAAATATAGTAATTTGTAACAAAATTGTGAACAAGGCTCTCTAAAGGAAATGGTTTTCTAAATGTGATCCAGAAAGAAGACTTGGCTTCTAGGGATGGGGTGTGCAGACAATGTGACAAGGGTTGCCAGGGGGCCATTGAAGGTAGGTCCAAGAAAGATAGGCATCCAATGTCTTGCCATTAGAAAGGGAAATGGAGGTCGTGCAGCAAAAAGTATGAGCTGCCTGCCTTTCGTCAGTCAGTACATAACAGCAGACAGAAAAACTTCACTAAGTGAGTATTGCAGCTCTCATACACGTACTGCAGGCAGTGTGGCTCTAGACTTAGCCATAGAAAACATCTTAGACTACCCTCCAAAACTAGTTATTGTAAAATAACTACTGGAGTGTGAGGTCCTCTGCCCTAGGCACAGAAGAAATGGCCTTGGCAAGGAACATTTTGGCTTCCCAAGGGTTCATTGTATATCCAGGAATTATAGATGAAGATCTCAAAGGAGAAATTAGAACAGTGACTTATGTAAAAAGAGGGATGCATTTTAACACAGGCTTGCTCAGCTGTTACTGTTTCCCTGTGTCGTCAATGAATAAAGAGATATGCAAGTTAACACGGACAGGATGGCTCAGTTGCTGTTAATGATCAGTTGCAAATGAATGACATTTAAATAAAAAGGTTTAGTGGATACATTAAATATATCCACCAAATATAAATACCATTTCACGAAAATCCTGGAATTCAGAATGGCTACATTCTGGACTTATACTTTGTTTCTAGAAACTGGAAAATTATCTCGGATAAAATAAAGTGGGTAATGGGTTAAGGTCAAATAGGAAAGTTAAGGCCTTACGTAGCTGATATAACTATAGTCTTTTTTTTTTTTTTTTTCTTTTTTTTTTTTGGAGCTGGGGACCGAACCCAGGGCCTTTTGCTTGCTTGGCAAGCGCTCTCCCCCTGAGCTAAATCCCCAACCCCCCGGGTATAACAAAAAATTAATGGGGATAAGATCTATTAGAGCAGTGGGGAACTCAGATTAATATTCCCTTCATAGCAGAGACAAATCCTAAAATAAGGGGTGAAATGGAAGATGCTTTGGGGAAGGTATTGAAAAATGTCACCCAGAATAACTATGAACTGTGTAGGTTGTCCAAAACCAGGACACAACAGGGATTTAGTTTCCAAAGTTATAAGGGGATGGGAGTGCTGCTGAAATTATACCAATGACTCTGCCCTTAAACTAACAAGCCTATGTCAGTAGAGCAATGACTCTCAGGAAAAATTAAAGGCATTTGAGCAGCCAGTACAAGAGTGGCTGGAGGCTCAACAGATAGAAGAGTTCACGAGCCCATAGAATTCCCCTGTATTTGTTATAAAAAAGAAATTGGGGAAATAGGCAGTGTTGACAGACTTGAGAGCAGCGAACAGAGTAACCCAGTCAATGGGTATGTTACAGCCTGGATTCCTTTACCTTCTTTATCACCCAAAGCATGGCTTATGATAGCGACTGATGGAAAAGATTGCCTTTTGACCATCCCCTTGCAAGAGCAGGATAAGGAAAATTTGCTTTCACAGCACCTACTTATAATAATGTTGAGGGTCATGCAAAAGGCACGGCAAAAGAGCTTTAGAACTCAGGGAATGCAGCCTGCCCACCCATTAGCACAACTAAGTTGGCTGTGCCTCAGAGAGGGAGAGTCCTGAGGACTAGGACTACATGTCCTCAGGACAGCATGCGCTGTGGAGCATAGCTCTGCTTGTTGTCATATCCCGCCCAATCTATGGGTTGTATGAAAATCCTACAGGGGTCTTGAGCTTCTCACTGGGCAGTGCCAATGGCACTCACAATAATAGTGATTGATCTCTGTCAAGCATTGCTGCTGGAACAGATTAATGATTCAGAAAGGCCTTAGGAGATGTAGACTGTTGTCTGTTAGTAATCCCCACCACCCTTGGAAAGGGTTTGGAGCTGGAGACTGTTAGTGAGGTTAAGATGTTTTTGCTAGTGGCTTTGAATAGAAAATCATCTTGGGGAACAATTTAAAGTTCAGCAAGGCACACAGTTAATAGCTGAGCTGTGAATTTTCAGGGAACAAGAACAGTGGCAGCCCAACTAGCACTAGCTAACGAGCCTCCCTTCTACAGCTGGGCTGGTGATCAAAGTAATGATTAATTTCTTGCACCTATTTTTGCCCTCAGCTTCCTGATATGACTTAATAAAAAACTGTTAATGAGTAGACATGCATCCTGAGCATTTAGAATAGAAAGAACTGTTTTTTATATAAAGATCAGATTTGTGATTCTTTTAAGATTTTTATCACAATACTTTTTAAGGTACAATAATTGATCCTTTCATTGTAACTGCAAATTGCAGTCTGACAGTAAGAGAAACTGACTGAGAAAATTACCTTGATTGCTTATATTTTGTTAACTTATAACATGTTACTTAGTCATGAATATGGATTCTTGGAAATAATTTGGGGTTTTTTTGACCCATAGGATGTAAAATATTTGATCACTTGAGGGTACTGGGGAATATGATTTTTTACATATACTCGTTGTAATCACTAACTAGAAGAAAAATGGAGTGTAACCACATTGTGATTTTTGTACTGTTTGAAAGGCTTGGGGTTGGGGATTTGGCTCAGTGGTAGAGTGCTTGCCTAGGAAGCGCAAGGCCCTGGGTTCGGTCCCCAGCTCCGAAAAAAAAAATTAAAAAAAAAAAAAAAAAAAGAAAGGCTTTGCTGGGATGTACAAGCTGTGGGTGAAAAAATAAAGTTGTTGGCGCTCTGCTCCATCCATCAAATGTATGTGTATGTATGTATATGTGTGTGTGTATGTAAAGTGGTTGGCACTTTGCTCTATCCATCAAATATGTATGTATGTATGCATGTATGTATGTGTATATATAAAAATGTATATCTGTAAGATATGTAAGTGGTTGGAGCTTGTTGAACCTTGTTTCATCTACTGTGTGTGTGTGTGTGTGTGTGTGTGTGTGTGTGTGTGATTGTGATTCTTTCTTGCTGGCCGCAGAAAATATTTCATTGGCCCCAGAGAATCAAGCTTTGTTCCCTCAAAAAACAAAACAACAAAACCAAACCCAAAACCAAAACCAAAAAGTCTGCTGAGTGATCAATCACCTGACTCTACACCCTGCTTCAGTTTACCCTGGATGTTGAAGTTGGCCTTAAACATAGTAATGTTCAACCTGTTAAAGGGTACCAGTGGAATGTTCTTCCACAAGGAATGTTAAATAGTCCAAGGAAGTGACAGTCAAACTTTTATGTCTGGCTTAAGTGAACCGTATAGTGAAGTGTTTGTATTTGGCTTTGAGTGAAATGTTTCAGCAAAATCTTTGCTATGTTTGAGTTAATCAGTAGAGGTTGAAAAATCTTTTTGAGACTGTCTGGGTCTTGAAGAAATGTCTCCCTGAGAACCCTGCACTCCCTGCTATGTGAGAGCTTGCAGATGCACAAATCTTGGTCCTAAGACACTCCTGGTAAACCAGGGGTTCTTACTTTTGATTAAGGCTCAGAGACATGGGGTTCTAGAAAAAACTGTGGATTTAAATCAGCCTATATACTATAAGAATGTGAAAACATCAGAATGGAAATCAGCAAATATTTTGTGTTGGGCACATGGATTTGTTTCTATTTCACAGGCTAGCCACAAGCACAAGGGACTGAGATTGGGTGCACTGTCTGCTCTCATGGGCCACACGGGCAAGATGACTGTGGTTGTGGAGCCTTTCCCATCCCCAGTTAACTTTGTATGATATGTGAATGGAAGACCTGGAGTGAGCTAGCCAAGGGTCAGTCTTCCCAAGAAGGCCGAACCCTTCTACTCCTTTGGAAAATAAGGGTTTGGCATCTTCATAAGCCTCTCTACTTTGGCACCTACAGCCAACGCCAAACATAAGTCCAGCTCTATGTCAATATTCCGTACAACAATTGCTAGAAATAGTTCATAGGCAATTTTCTCAATCCATTACTTATTATATGGATGTAAATTTGTTGGCTGATTCTAATGCAAATATTTTAGAGAAAATGTTTAGTAAAACAAAAAGTATTTTTGCCTTGTTGGGGTTTGCAAATTGCTTCTGAAAATACAGAGAGGAGATTCTATCTACAATCTAGCTTATAAAATAAGAACAAAAAATTCAACCATAGAAGAGATCAGTTGCAAACTCTTAACAATTTCAAAGATTAATGGGAGATATTAATTGGCTATAGCTCACCACTGAATTAACTACTCAAGAGTTAAGTAATTTGTTTTGTTATAGTTGATTGAGCTACCATACAAGGTAATTCAAGACAGCTAACAAAGGAAGCAGAGAAAGAGTTAGCTTTAGTAGAAGAGGGACTGCAAGATGCATGTGTAAATCTCATAGATCCCAAACTGGATTTTATTTTGGTTATTTTGCCTTCAATTCATTCTCCCACTGGGCTTACTATGCAAAGGGAAGATAGTATTTTAGAATGGATATTCTTAGCACAGAAACAAAGTAAAAACTTAAAGACTTATATAAAAAAAGTTTCTGGTTTAATTATAAAAGGAGAATAAGGGGGCTGGGGATTTAGCTCAGTGGTAGAGCGCTTACCTAGGAAGCGCAAGGCCCTGGATTCGGTCCCCAGCTCCGAAAAAAAAAAAAAAAAAAAAAAAGAATAAGTACCCCCTAGGGATAGACTGAATAGTGCTGTTAACTTTAAATTTTCTGAACACTAATGAGAAAGGAAAAACAGCAGCTAAGAGACACTGGGTTATAGAAAAAACTGTGGAATTAAATCAATCTATATACTATAAGGATGGATTAACATCGGAATGGAAGTGTTAGAGACATAGATTTGCTTATATTTCCATGTGAAACCATCAAAACTAATAACGCTCACTGTTGAGCAGGGGAAGTCTTCTGAAAACCTTGGCCACTGACCCAAAAGGAGAGCCTTCCCTTGCAAGCCAGAAAAGCCTGGAGAATAAACGTTCATCACCTAACTACTGACAGGCCTCAAGCAGGCCTTTGGTCTCCTGTAATACAGAGCTATCCACAGTGCAGAGCAACAGGACTTTAAAACAAACTATGCTGACATCACATCCTGCATGCTCAAGTCTGCAAACCAGAGGTTCACAGAGATGGGGGTGGAGATTAGGAGACTTCAGCAAGGAACTCCAGAACACAAGGAACTAGAAGATAAGAAAATACAGGAATATAAAAGGTTCAGGAAGCAGTATCCAAGTTACAAGAAAGAGAACCATCACTGTTAGGTTTGTGTCTCAGTTGTGGACATGCTCTTGAGAGATCAACGGAAAGGTCACATCAAACACCTGAGAACCCTGAAAAACACTGGAAAGAGCAGAGAAGCAACAGTCACAACAGTAGCATGGCTACAAGAAATAGCAGCTTCAAAACTGCATAATTAGTAGCAAAAACAAATGGGGGAAAATGTAGTGTAGCGCTTCTGGCCCTTTAAAAAGCCTTAGCTGTTAGAATTGCTTGACCCTATGACCTTCAGTGTTGGTTGCCTCTTGGATTTCTGGGAACAGGACAGGATATAAACAGCCAGCTGAGGCTGAAGGGAAGGGAGTAGCAGTTGGTAGAGAAGACATTGTTAGGAGACAGCTGAGCCAGGAGAAGTTGAGCTGAGCAGATAGGCTACAACAGTTGTTATAGCTTGGAGCTGCTAATATTGGGGAAACTGAGAGAAGGAACTGTTTAAGCAGACTGATGGGGAGGGAGGAATGGTTGGGAGAAATGTTTGAAGGGGCTGGCCTGGAAACTGGAAGTAGGGCAGGCAGGGAATTAAAAGAACTGGTTATTATTCTAAAACAGCTAGCCATTTTACTAGTTTCCCTTTCTACTACTCCTGAAAGACACGAGGACACCTATCAGGGTTGGAGAACTAGTCCGTCTAACAAGGTTCTGGATATAACTAAGGAGACCAAGAGACAGAGCTGTTAACACTGTGTTGCACTTTCATGTCCACCTACTTTGAGGAGCCATTCCAGGCCAGCATGTACTGCTCAGAGCTATGCATTCACTTTCTCAACCTCAGCACCTTTCCCAGTGACCAGTTATGAAGTCCACACCTCAGGCTAGAGACGTTGGCCAACACCAGGAGGTGAACAAAAGAAAGGCTTAATGTTCATTCTGGGTTCAGTGGCTTTGGGCCAACTGAAGCTTTTCTAAAGCAAGAGTAACAGGGCAGCTCAAGAACAGTAAAGAGAGGTGTAACTTGTGACAGAACATTGGCGCCCTTTGGTTCTCGGCTCGAGCACCTGCACACTATGACCTACCAGGAAGGGGAAGGTCAGGACACTGAGCAGAACTCAGAAGGCACAGCTGACTGTGAACACTCTATTACCCATCACCAGTGTTACCAATAGTATATCTGGGAGGCCGCGATGCTGTTTTTGCACCTCTCCCACTGCAGATCATGTGGGGCTATGGACACTGGGAAAAGGGACAGACCCCCACATACCTGGCTGGCCTCCTGAGTACCAGTCTAGGGTTTGGGACCTGAGGCAGCATCACTAGCCTGGCTTTCCCTACAAGAAATGCTAAAATAGGAATGTGAAATATTCTAATCGAAACCTAACAGGCAGACATAGGAAGCAGATCATGACTTGAATAGATCGAACACTAACTGGCTTGTGGCTGCTTGTTTTGAGACAAATCTCACTATATAGCCTACACCAGCTTTAAACTCAAGGTCCTTCTTCCTCCACTTCCAAAGTGCTTGGATTGCAGGTGTGCCACTATGCCCAACCATGTGAAGGATAACCGGGTAATTTAAGCATGTTCTCAGCACTAGGATAGCAGGGAGCTCTATCATTTCATACGATAATGAACATGCAGGCTCATGTAACAGAGGACCTTGTGTTCCAGAGACACGTTCAGAATCCTGAGGAGAGGTATAATAAGCACACCAGGGGCTTCTTTAAAGTACCATAGCCCCCAATCAGAAAGGGGAAGTGTGCCAGTAAACCCCTATAATCCCAACACTCTGGGGGTGAAGTCAGGGCTGGGCAGCTCAGTTAGAGCTTGCCTCAGAGTGAGCAGTACAAAGGGGACTGGGGCAGAGCTTGCTGTCAGGCCCAGTGCCTGCCCTGCCCTGCCGAGAGCTGGTGCTGCTCACAGAGTGTGAAGAGGAGAGCGGGGAGGGGGGGAGGCTGACCATCAGCAGTGCTGAGGGCGGGCGGGGACTGAATGGCAGCACAGGATTGCTGGCCTTCTTTTCTTGCTTTTATGTATTTAGATGCCCCCATCCCTCCCTACTTGCCTGCCATGAAAGAACTGACTAAGGATAGTGAGGTTCCATTAACCAGAAATAAAAAACAACAAAACCTTTTTATAGGAGGCCTAAAGAATGGCTGACAACAGAAATCACTGAGAGGAGAGGATGTGATAACTCTGACTTAGAGGAGGTCCTATTCTGTCTGATGGGACAGTCCCTTCCCCTCAGCACTAGCTTTACCATGATGTCACCAGCCTGGTGAAGGCTCAACCCCTACCATACCTGACCTGCTGCCCAGATACTAGGGAGGGCTTCCTTAAAAAACAAATGAGCCCTGCGTTCAAGGTCCAGCACCTCACAAACTGGATGTGGTGTAGCATGCATGCCCCTAACCCCAGCATTCTAGAGGGGAGGTAGAAGGTCAAGACATTTTTGGCTGGAGAGCCAGGGATACAAAGGTCTCAAAAAACCAAACCAACCACCCAAAAAAATCAAGGACAACTTTGTTGTTTTCCTCAGTGTCACTGTTAAGTGGCACTGACGGAGAGGGTGGTCGTGAATACTAAGGTTACAGAAGGACATTATAAAGGTGGCACATAGTAGGTCTCCCCATAACAGGAAGGCTTCCTTTAGGAAGGACACACTGGAGTGGCAGCTCTGCTCTAAGCGGTGCTGCCTTATATGCATGGAATGCAGCACCCCACCTCTAAGAGGGGGGACAAGGTAAACAAGAGCAAGCACAGAGCAAGCCCGGGTTGTCTGGACTAATGAAGGAAAGAGACTGTAGTCTACAGGTCTAAGGAAGCTACAGAAACGAGAAGACTACTGGGCGCGGTCCACGGTTCGGGGGGGGGGTTGAGCTGTTAGATCCATGAGTTCAAGGCTAGCTTAAGGTGTATGAGTTCCAGGCTAGCCTGGGCTACACAGTAAGACCTTGCCACAAAAAGCAAAAGGAAATAAAACCAGGATGCATTTACCCAGAGCATCCTTTCTGGAATCTAACCAATACAACAAGAAGACACAGGTGCCCACAGTGTGTCAGAGACCAGCACAGTTACTCCATTCCAGCACAGAGCCAGAAGTCTCACAAATGAACACAAATGAATGCTTACCATCCCAGAGGAGGCTGGGATGTACCTCAGTGGCAAACCTAGCATGTTCAAGGACCTAGATTCATGCCAGGAAAAAAAGTTATTTCCACAGGACATTCTGAGAAACTTTCAATGCCTATTGCACTGCAGATTAGAGCAGAAAGGACCACCACCAAACCAACCAACCAACCAAACAAGACCCCCAGTTGCCCAAACAGACAAATAGAGCCAAATTAGCCAGGGCTGGCTTCACCCCAGCCAGCACTTGTGAGATGCTGGGTCTCGGGTCAGTGGCTTTATCCTGTCTGTACCACGAACATCAGCCCTGACCCTCAGAGTACTTGGAACATGTCCAGAGAGTACCCATCAGGGCTACCTTAGCATATACTCACTGGGCCCCCTCACTGCTCTGGGGCTGAGCCATGTACTCAACAGCATCTATGGGAATCAGCTAGCATTGTATGTTGGCCTGCATGTGGAGGTGGCCCTGGGACCTGAGACCCCCGATGCAACCCAGCATCACTCCTAGAGAGAGAGAGAGGTTTCAAAGCCTTGTACATTCTGAAGCACTTCCTATGACCTTATCATTTTAAAGAACTTGCTAAGTCAGCAAAAGAAATCGTCTCCTGCACCAGCTTATATTATGGCCTTCAGAGTTCACTATGGACCGAGCTCTACGTGGCTACGACCATATGACCTATTGCACCTGTAATGAAGATGAACAGAAGGAAGCACAGCAGCTCCCACTCCCACTGTGCTTTTAGTCCAATGTCCCTGCAAGCCTACTCTAAACACAGCACAGCCTTGGCCTCAAGTCAGCAACAGGGAGAGGCATCAGCAAAGTCCCAGGACCACCTACCTCTACATGTAGGAGGCTACGGTCTCCACTGTCCTTCCTGGGGTTAGGATGCTGTCAAAGCAGTCTGCAGGGATTTCATACGCTGCTGGCTGAACAAACTAAATGAAATCTACATGCTAACTCATCATGGGAAGCCTGAGTTATTTTAAAAGCAGCATCAAGGGGCATAACGCAGTCTCCTATAATTGGGCAGAAATCAGAATAATACACAGCCTCCTACAGATGGACAGGAATCAGAACTGCAGAATGTTTGAAATGTGTAGCACCAGGTTTTACTTGAGTTCAAAGCAGGTCTGAGAAGAAGCCAATGCTGCAGAGGCCAATCCATCTGTCACTATAGGAATGGCTGGAAGTGCTCTTCTGTAAGAGTGGATGTGAAGGTTTTAGCATCCCTCACACGAGAGCTTTAATTCCTGGACATTCAAAATAGTATAAACTACCAGTAATTAGAAAAATCCTGACTGTAGAGCATGAACTTACTCACTTTCTATGTCTGAAGCAAAGGATTCTGATCTCTAACTATACCAATGGGGTGAGCATCTGTTTATAAAGGAACTTGGGAGGGGAGGGTCAGGATGGGTTTTTATCTGTCTGCTGTCCTGGAGTGGAACTCTTTAAGTTGGGCTGGAAACTGAAAGGGACTCTCTCCCCACTCGTCTGTGCAAAAGGGTTGCTGAAGAAGAGACTCATGTCCAGGGGTGCCTCAGCTTCGGAGTCCCACGAGTCTGAGTCTGTGCTGCTGGAGTGTTCAGCTGTCGTGGGAGGGTAGCTGAGCTGCTCTAATTGGTCAATAATGTCAGAGAACTGGAAGGCTGAGCTGGACTCGGAGCGGACAGAGTAGGCTGGGAAGTTGACCATGGAGCTGGCCTCAGACTGATTGGCTGAGCTGGATGTATGCAGAGAAAACCCACCGTGCAGAGGCATGTTATTGAGGGAACTGTTATCAGACTGGTTGTTCCTAAGGGAGCTAGTTTCTGAAGGACTCAACAGGCTCTGCATCAGGCTAGCCTGTGCCTTCACCTCAAACAGCTCTGAGGTGTCTGAGGGATGCACATTGCCATTGAAATCACTTCCTTCCCCAAATTCAAAATCATCTTCTACGCTCATGTCCACTGCTTCAGTAGAGTATCTATCTGGACTGGACTGGGCAGACTCTGGACCACACAAGGCAGGGGACCCAATGGACTGGACAGGTAACAGGGACTCCTGAAGAACTAAAGAACTGTAAGGGAAAGAGAATGCCTCAGAGCCTCCAGCAAAGAAAGAGATGTCTGCTGGGTCATCATCTATGAACTCTTCAGACACCTGCAGCTGTGTACTTGTCAATGTGAAAACAGGGGCTCCTCTGAGGCACTGCTGGCCACCCTGGTACTCTCCACTAGGCAAGAAGGAGCCTGCAGAAAATTCATCCTCACTACTGTCATTTTTACAAATAGCTTTGAATCCCCTACTGGTCCTCCCTTTGCTTATGTCTAAAGCATTGAGACTCTGTCCTCTGGGGCAGGCAGAACCATGGCTGTTCACAACACCACAAAACCCAGCACCTGGACCAGGCTGGAGCACAGGGGGTCCAGGGAGATGGGCCGACTGTGTGCTGGGGCCTTCAGATGATGATGGTCTGCTGCTCCTCTCTGCTGCTGTGCTCTTGATGTGGGGAGCCTGGGGATCCACAGGGGAGCTGCTGCTGTCCTTCACACTGGGCAGACCAGGAGGGGACAAAGAAGAAGTAGGGGGTGGATAAAAGGAGGCATTTGCTGAAGACAGGGAGGCAGAAGTTCTCAAGCCATCGGTGAATGAGATGCTCTGGGGGGTCAAAATTAAGAAAAGAAAAAAGGAACATAAAAATTATACAACACTATTACGAATTGGTAAAGTCAATCGGGAAGTACAGATACTTCCAATATCTGTATCTTCTTACAACTTTCCTAGAAAGGGCACCTGAGTAGATTTTCCCTTTCTAACTGAGGGTTTGGTTTTTGTTTTGAGAGACTCTCACTGTAGTCTTGGCTAGTCTCAGACTCTGGGATTTTAGATGTATGCAATCATGCTGGGCTGACTGCAACCTGACCCAAGGTAATAAACTGATTACCTTAACATTCTTCCCCTGCTCTTGCAGCATGATGTGTCATAGTAAAGAGGAGAAGCTATCATAGAGAACCACATGGCATGTAGACAAGGGTTTGTAGTAGCCCTACTCATCCTAAGTCTATAAGCAGATACATGTTCATCTCTCTACTCAGCTACGGCCACCACTACGGTGTGACACCAGGTGACAGACATTTGCGTATAGTCCTTGATCTTGAGTGTTAGATATTTAACTCCACTAAGGAGTGGGTACACATACCAGTCTACTCCTGAGTGCAATGGAAGGCTGAAGTCACTGATTAGGATGCCCCTGGCCAACACAGGTGGTGTAAGAGCCCTGGGACATTCTGAAAGTGCTAGAGTGGACCCAAGGATGAGGGAGAAGAGGTTTACAGCTGGATGAGAAAATACTAAGGGGCAGGGAAGTAATCATACCACAGTTACTCATTAAGAAGTTGGCTAGAATAAAATACACCCACATAAAATTGAGTATTTCCAGGGCAACATGTCCATAAGTAATACACCTTGGTGTGTGAGCGCGTGTGTGCGTACATGCATGTGTGTGCGTGTGTGTGTCACAGCATAGGAAAAAAAGCAAGTGCTATTGCAGGGGGCCCAGTAACTAGCCTTGTATAAATATAATAGCTGGTCATGATTTAAAATTAATCTGCTTTCCAATGGCTATCATATTGCCTCGGTTTGGTTTTGTTTTGTTTGAAACAGTGTCTTCCATGTAGCCCAGGTAGCCTTGAACCCCTGAGCCTCCTGCCTCAGCCTCAAAAGTGTTGAGATCTAGGTGCCACTCATGACTGGCATATGGCCTCTTCTTAATCACTCAACCACATTTCTTTATTTTCTCTGGATTTTAAAATACATTAGATAACTAAAAGCTTTTAAATGTAACTTTTAGACTATCTTTTAAAATTCAATTATAAGATGGAGACACCCAAGCACTAAGATACAGGGCCCAAAAGATGCTCTTGGAAACCATGCTTAGCATAAATAGACAACCAACCAAAATGAGGAAAGTGCACAGCATGAACTACACGCAGGGAACTGGGGTAGCACAAGGGAACAGTCACATAATGGCTCCTGAGAACAGGACTCATGCCTGAGTGTGGGCGTTAATGCAAATACTAACATGGTAAAAGGCAGACCCACAACACGAATTAGTCACTACGGCTGAGCATATGGCATGGAGCAGCTGATATCTCGCTGGGACGTCCCTGCCAAATGTTCTCCTGTGAGGAACCTGTACACATCTATGCTCGTCTTTGCTTTAATTACAGCTATGATCCAGCGAGCACATCAGACTTTGTGAAGCTGTTTCCTGCTTTCTACTTCTATCAGCTTTTACATCACTTAGCTCTCTTCCCATTCCTTCACACCTCACAGCAGCATAGCGAGTGTGTCCAGTCACTGGATGCCCCATGCTCCATCTTCTCCAGCGGTCCTTACAGTGACACATCGGTCCAGGAGAGGCTGCAGTGTGTTTAGAAGTCACCCGCACAGCTGTCTCTCTAGCGACTGCACCACACTATGACTCATGGTGCAAAGCTCACAGCTCTGTCGCCATCTAGGTTTCATTGTGCAGTCAGAAGTGTGCATTAAGTCATGTGAGCCTTTTTACAACCCTGCAGAGGACTTCTAGAAGAGTACAGCCTGGTAATTAGTACTGCTTATGGTTTCAACCAGAAAGACGAACCTGTTTAGGCAGATCTCCAGTCAGAGTATGAAGAGATGTCCGAGTCTTACTGTGCCGTCTGCAAAACAGAGAAGATGCTGTGAGGCTCACCCTCCTCATCTCCCTGTCTGCCATCATCCCACTCCCAATGCCTCTTCCTAGAACCTCAAGTCTGTACTGCACCCATGAAGTGAGCTCACATGAGAATATGACCAAGATGGGTGGAAGGCTAAAAATGGGCAGAAAAGTGATCAGTCATTAAAGTGGAAAAGAAACCCTAGAGGGACACAGTCTGTCCCTCATGTGAACTTTAAGGTTGCTTACTACACTATGAAGGTTAGAGCTGACTGTCCATGTGACAGGACCTGGGGTCACCTAGGAAACCAGCCTGTGAGGGGTCATGTAGCTTCTGGGTATGTCTGTGAGAATATGCTGCTTGTGTTAACCTCCCACTGTGAGTGGATCCCTCCCTGAGGGAGCATCCTAAACCTTGGAGCATGAGCTGAGGGCAGGCATCTGTCGCCCTGCTTCCCTGCTTTGACGTCCCCACTATGATGGACTGAAATCGGGAACTATACATCAAGTTGGCCCCTCCTCCCTTCAGCTACTTCTGCCAGGTATTTTATCACAGCAAGAGGAGAAAAAGCTAAGACACCATATAAAACCACATACACACAAATTACACAGTTTAGAAACTAAACTGGTATCTGTATATGAGCACAATGATCTCCATGAAGACATTACAAGCCCATTTTTAAAAACAGAAACAACGAGGCAGTGGTGGCACTGTATACATGTGGTATACAGACATGAATGCAGGCAAAATACCCATACACGTAAAATTTTAAATAAAATAGAAATTTTAGAGGTATACATTTTCTATTAATGCCACAGCATTTACCTTTCATATGGAATTCTCTTCGTCCCACCGTCTCTGACATAGTCTACTAGTTGTTTCTGAGTTCTTCCACTACAAATAAAGGCTCAGTTAAAACAGAGCAGTAATCCAGAGCATTATCTTCCAGAGTTAGGCACAGAAGTAAGACTGCCCGACGTAAGTAACTCAGTTATACTTTATAGTAAGGATAGCCAATTTTCTGGGTGGCTTTTGTTAAGTCTATTTTCTCTCATAGTTTGAATACTTATTTGATTTTTCCCCCTATGTATTCTCCTTCACAAGAATTACTCTTGAATACAACTACCTGCCTAGCCTATGGCATCTCCCTCCCTGTCTCTACCTCTTTCCTGTCCCCAGTAGTCAGCTATGGCCAGCCCTACCTGTATCTGAAGGAGGAGCCCCGACTGAAGAAGACAGCTTTTGCCTTTGGCTTAGGCTGGTCAGAGAGTCTGAAAAAGGTGTGGTGTTCTACACATATCTTCCAGAAGTTCTTACATTCATCTCTGCTACCCAACAAGAACTCTAACGTGTCCTGGTAGGGCCCCTGGAACAAAATACAAAGGTTCAGGAAGCAAGACCAATAATAACATAAGTTCTAGAAGCAGATCATACAGTAGCCAGTTTCAGAAATCATGAAGCAGATTCAGGCATGGGGTCACACACCTTAGATAACTACAAATTGCAGTTTTCAGGCTCAAAACAACATGAGAAAGACACTGCTGTTCTAGAAGTGAAATTCTGAGCTCTAAGACAAGTATTTTGAACCTTCTGGTATACATTACCAAGTCACTTTCTAGATTCTTTTACTTTGTCTTAAAATTTTAGGTGCATAGGGATTTAAATGTTACTTGAATATATACCATTCCAATAGTTGCTTTTGTGAACTGCAGAGTTTCTCTTCTACCTTCCAAGAAACACCTTTTACTCACAGAGACAAAGGAAGCCTTTAATTTGCATCTTTTCATCCACAGAGAGTAGAGAATTATTGAAACAGTAAACAGCATCCCTTTCCTTAATGCGGTCTGTTAGCATGGGGCTATAATCGCAGCACTTGAGAGTCTGAGTCAGGAGAATCAGGCAGTTGTACACAGTCAGCACAACA
Source organism: Rattus rattus (assembly GCF_011064425.1). Classification (NCBI taxonomy): domain Eukaryota; kingdom Metazoa; phylum Chordata; class Mammalia; order Rodentia; family Muridae; genus Rattus; species Rattus rattus. Next base: position 165,507,173 of record NC_046157.1, on the reverse strand, counting down.
CAAAACCCAAAACCAAACAAAGTAATAACAAAAACCACCAACCCACCAACCAACCAAGCAAACACACAGACACATGCAGAAAGGCAGACAGACACATGCTTTCATGTCTCTACTAAACTGGATACTGCCCATAGTGCACAGGAGCGTGTGTGGGATTGGACAAAAGCCCCGTGTGCTTCCTAGGAGCTTAGAGACACTCTTCAGGCTGGTCCAAGGGCTGAGACTCCCCTGGGACTGGAGTATCCGTAAGCCCAGCCAGGTGGCATCTCCACCTCCGGCCTTGCCGCAGCTTAGCTGATCTATTGTCTCCTAACTTCCTTTGAACAAATGAAATACAATCTGAACTTCCTTGAAGCACTGAATTCCCCCAATGATCACAGTACACAGTTACTTTTTGTATTTATTCAAAGAAATTTTTTTAAAAATCAAATGCACTGTTGTTTTTTGCCTGTAAGTGTGTCTGTGTGAGGGTGTCAGATCCCCTGGAACTGGAGCTACAGACGATCATGAGCTGGGAATGAAACTCCGGTGCTCTGGACGAGCAGCCAGTGCTCTTTATAGCTGAGCCATTCTCCAGCCCTACATTTTCTATTTCTAATCATTCAATGTGATTATTAACTTGTCAGCTGCTGTGGATTGAAAACTCTGTAAACAGGAGGGTGCTGTTTTGTTTAGACTGGATCTTGCTATATAAACTAGGCTGATTTCAAATTTCATAATTCTCCTTCCCTGCCTCCTGATTAAAAAGAAGTTATTATTTCTTGATAATCAAGGACTCTTTGATTAGACTTAGCTAGAGGTCAATTTGTTATGTGTGTGCGCCTGCATGTATGTATGTGCAGAATCCTGTGGAGGAGGTCAGAAGAGGGGTTGGACCTCCTGAAACTGGAGGTACAGACAATAGTGAGCCACCATGCAGGTGCTGGGAACTGATCCAGGTCCCCTGCAAGTGCAGTCAGTGCTCTTACCCGCTAAGCCATCTCTCCAGCCCCAGAGATCATATTTTTAACTAAAAGCACCTGGGAAGAATGGGGAGGCCGCTTAGCTGTCTGGGCAGAGGTTCTCACTTAACATTGTGAAGGGTTCAGACTACCCTCAGCATGCACCTTCCTAGGCCCAGCCCAAGCGTGCTGGCCCTCAGGGTGATCTTCCTGCCTCTGCATCTAGAGTGGTGAGATTACAGATGTGGGCCCCAATTTTATACCAAATGCTTTTAAAGAAAAAAAACTTTTACCTAACAATATTAAATGCTTCAAAATAATACTTACATGGACCTCAGGGTGGAGTTTGATAAGAAACCTTTTCCTCTTGAAGCTTAGTTTACGGACTTTGGACCAGTTGAAAGTATTGATTTTGGTGGTGCCCTGAAATATCACAGACAGACATGCAGTGGAACATTCGTATCAACTTAGGTTATATGACATCACTGATAAGCAACCCAGCAATTCAAGTGACATGTCACCATTTCATCTCTGACAGCTCTGAATCCAAAAGCCAACATCACATAGACTATTTTGCACTGTGATTTAAATATCTTTGATACAGTTTTCTTACTACCTTAGATTCTCTGCAAGAACAGTATGCATTCTTTTAAAATTGTATTTATTATTATTATTTTTAATTATGTTTATTTGTGTGTGTGTGCGTGCACATGCCCACATGAGTGCAAGCATCCACAGAGGCCAGAGCTGTCTGTCCTCTGGAGTTGGAGTTACAGGTGGTTGTGAGACATTCAATGTGAGTATGAAGATCAAACTCAGGACCTCTGGAAGAGCAGGATGTGCCCATGACCACTGAACCACCTCTCCCACAGTGTGCACTCTTAGGCACCAGGCAATCTTTCCAGTCCTATCACTTTTTTTGTTTGAGAGTTTCATTGTGTAGCCCAGGCTGGCCTGGAACTCTTTGGATAAACCAAACTGTCTTTGAGCTTCCTCAGTCTTCCTCCTGCCTGCTTCTGGAGTATAAGACAGGTGTGGGCCACCATGCTCAGCTCAACAGTGACAATCTTACTCCACTTTACTTTGACTTTGTTTTATAAAATTAGACATAGTTACTTTTTGTGTATGTATGTGTACTCACATGCCACAGTGCAGATGTGGATGGTGGTCAGAGGACAACTTGTGAGCACTGGTTCTCTCCTCCCATGTGGGCCTCAGACCTGAACTTGGATTATCAGGCTTGGCAGCAGGGAACTCTATCAGCTGAGCCATTGTGCAGGCAGGCCTAATCCTGTTTCTAAACTTATAACTACTGTTCTACTTTTTTCTCAAGCCCTCTGGTTTGCTTTTAGAGATTGCTGTTTTCTCTGTAATAAGAACAGAGTAACAAGACTCAAGCCTGAAGTAGTAAAACGTCCCTCTCACTCTTGACCCATTCTTTTTTTTTTTTTTTTTTTTTGGTTTTTTTTTTTTTCGGAGCTGGGGATCGAACCCAGGGCCTTGAGCTTCCTAGGCAAGCGCTCTACCACTGAGTTAAATCCCCAACCCCTCTTGACCCATTCTTGACTGAGAGCCTGTCAGCTGCAATTACCCTTTGTAGGACCTGTAAAATCACCAATTTAATTTGTATGGAACTGTGTGTGTGTGTGTGTGTGTGTGTGTGTGTGTACGCGCGTGCACGCATGTGTGTGCATGTGATTTCCCCACAAACAACAGAATACTATATAGAGTTTTGAATCTTTCTCCAAATGAATATTTCATGAGGAGCTGAAGAGCATCCCTTTCCAGTGTGCAGCTGTCTACAATACAGAAGTGTATAACTTATTTAAATGGACTTTCGGATGGTTATTTTCTAGGATTTTACAAATAAGACTAAAGTAAAAATTACAAAAGAAGAATTTTATATTTTGGATGAAGAGCTCTCTTGCTTCTCATGGTCACAACACAGCAAACTTCTCTGGTCGCTAGAATCTGGCAGGTGATATGCACATCCTCCTACGGTTTTGTTCTGTCTTTCTGTCTCTTCCATCTCTGGTACTAGCTGCTTCTTCTAAAAACATTTAGTTCCTGTTCTTTGGGTACAGACGTCCTCAGGTGCCTGGGACTCTGTTCACATGCAAGCATTTAGAGAGCCAGGAATGTGACTTTATGGTTAGGACTCAGTGACAGTCATCAGTGAATGCTAAATTAGGAAGAAATCTGAAGAGATGTGGATGACTATGTGGTTAAAAGGACATCTCAGCTGTAAGAGACAAACTACTAACTCCGTCGTAAAGAGCATCAGGGCACAGAGGTTTAATCCACTAGCAGTAAGGACAGATGGTTGTCTGTTCCTCTGGGTGTGAAGCTCTGAAGGGTGTGACATTTCCTAGGGGCTCAGCTGGGACCATGTTACCTGAACTTAATCACAAAAGACATCCAATAAGTCAGGATGAGGGCTGTATTATTAGAAGTAAAAGACACTCTTCAATAATAATGTCATAAAACATAATGAAAAAGAGAAGACCACAGTAAATGATCCAGACTCGATAGTCTGAGACTGAAGATGTGATAGGTAAGTGATCCATCTGGCCTTAGACTACAGTCTGTCCTGGAGGAATACAGCTATAAAAGGATATCACCACTGGGCCCGACAAAACAACTGACATTTTATTAATAAAATGATCTCATTATAATTTTTGATATTATAATTTTTAAATATTAAAATTTATTATTTATGTTGTGTGTGCATGCACGTGTATGTATGTGTGTGTATGGATGTACACATGCCGTGTCACATGTGTGGAAGTTACAGAAGTCAGTTCTCCCTCCAGGAGAACTCAGGTCCTCAGGTTTGCCAAGCAAGCTTACACAATGAGCCATGCTGCTGTCATGCTAATTTTTTCTTTTAAGGCTTGCTTTGTTGCCCAGGCTGGCCTTGAACTTGTGATCCCCTGACTCAGCTCCCTGACAATTGGGATAAATTATTATTGGTGTCAGCGATAAGTGTACTGTGATTATGTAAAGAACACCATTCCTGTAGGAAATGCATACAAAGGTCTGAGGGATGGGGATGCCTCTTTGTTGCTGGTTTTAGCTACTTTGTGGGCTGTTCTTTCACTCTTCTCTACCCCTTTCCTTCCACACTTTTAATCCTAACACTACATAAGAGAGAAAAGGCATAGACGGGAAAGGAAAGAACTCCCTGAGTAAAGTCTTGGGGCAGAAAGGGCAAGGTTATCATTCTACTACTTCCTGCTGATGGGGGCATTGAGTTTCTTGGGGCAGATTTGATCTTTGCTGTCAGGATATCTGATTTCCTCTTGTGGTTTCTTCTTTGTGCACAACTACTTAACAAACTGAGAGCAACAGCCGACCAACGACCCCCCCCCCCGGGCTCTACTGTTTACCCTCTCTGTGCCGTCCCAACACTCAGCTGCTCAGAGGCGCTTCCACACTAGTGCTGCTGTCGCAGGTTACTGGCATCTGCACCTATGGCTGCCAGGTAGTTGGCTTTTCAGAGCAGCCTCCAGTTTCCTGTCAATCTGGCCAGCATGTTTAGGGCCTGACACAGGGAGGGGCTGTGAGTCTACATTTTCAGGGAGGTGCCTTGTTTCTAACGTCTGACACATACCACAAGGGGAGGCCCTGTACTGCTTCCCTGGCTCTGCCAGCAACTGCAACCAACTGCTCTTCACAGAGAGAAGCCAGACTTTCTATTATCAAGCTCATGGTATCCAACTGAGCTTCCTGTCATCAAAAGCACTCATAGCCCAGCAGAGCTGTCACCCCTAGAATATCCACAGCCTTTCAGACAAGACCCTGAGTCCCAGTTTAAGATCCTAGGCGGTGACTCTGGTACAACAACAGAATAAACACTGAGAAGGGAGTGGATTCCTTGGGCAGTGGTCAGTCCTGGAGGTAGTTGGGGGCTCATGAGTTCTGGAACAATGAGCAGAGTTTTACTGGCAGAGAGGGACAAGGAAGCAGCTTCTTCATTGTAAGAGGTCAGATCAGACGATCTGCTAAGATTCTCCTCACACATGGCCCTCACTTATCACAACAAAAAAATCTACCAACAACAAACCGTATCTACACACCGTGCACTAGGATGGCCTGCTCTGGCCTCTCCCTGCCTGTCCACCTACCTGGAACACGAGGACGCCCATGTGAGAAACTGCCAGATTAATCTTGGTCCCTTCTCTGTCAGAAGCCATGTGAAACCTGATGCCATACATTTCCAACTTTCTTGCAATCTCGAGCACCTGGAAATCTGAGTCTGCAGGAGTCTGGCCCCTGTATTGAAGGACATTTTAACATATCAAAACGTGTGTTGTAAAGAGTCAAAGTGTATGAAAAAGTGAGTCAGGAAAAGTCAGAAGAAGTGGCCAACAAAGCAACGTGGGAGATGATGTTAGAAGGCAGATGGCTCACTGCTACGCATGCAAAGGGTAAAGAGGACGCTTCATTTAAATTCACTAAATGGTCAGCTTTACAACTTTCTTGAAGTTATATGCAAGCAACACATCTAGCTACCAAATAGTAGGTTGGAGGAAATGTCATAAATGATACTGGTGGGCTGTTGTATGCTCTGAGACCAAAGTACAGCCTCTGTTACTTCAGCTCAAATTCTGCAGACACCTGAACAACAGTTCCTGGTTAGCCATCTTTTAATGTAGCTGTAACTCCATCACTTTGCTCCTGACTCACGTGTGCCTTTGATGGAAGTCGAGTATCTTGTCCAGGGATTGCTCCTGGTTGGGCAAGTAGTCATTGGCTTTGAGGTGTTCTCGATCCAGGGTTTCATCATAATCTCCGATTTCCGCTGAGAAGAGATAATGAAAGTTGTCACTTGGGTTTTGAAATAAATCTGTGCATGTAAATGTTTTATATATTATTTTTCCAAATATTATGCTGTTCAAAGGTAAACATAAGAAAAGGTATGAGATTTTCCCTCCAACTTCTGAAGACCAAAAATTCTGATGACTGTTTATAGTGAACCCTGAGTAAATGACTTACTGTTTTAATTTAGTCTTTAAACGATTGTTAAACATTTTAAGTGAGTGTGTTACTTGCCTATGATGTACGTATGCACCATGTGTGTGCAAAGCTTAAGGAAGCCAGAAGAGAGCACTGCGCTCCTGGGCCTGGAGCTGCAGATGGTTGTGAGCCACCATGTGAATGCTGGGAGCAGAGCCCAAGGAGGCATGCGCAGCAAGTGCTACCCTGAGTCACCTCTCGAGCCCTGGCTTACTATTTTTAAAAATCAGTTTACACATAAATTGTCTCATGGATACTATGACCAGAATCATTATTTTACTTTAGAAAAACACATGCTAAATCTTTTTTTTTCTTCCTTCAGGGCTTTTCAACTTTCCAAAAACTTCCCCATTTTATGAATTTTCAGAAGATTTATTTTTATTTTATGTATATGAATATTTTTGCCTGCACATAGTAAATGGCCTCATCATTGGTCTAGAAGAGATGTGGGCCCTTCCCTCTCTATCCCTGTGGCCGGTAGCTTCTTAACTCCTATAAGCATGCACCCCTATCTTGGAATCTCTTGCTATACTTCTCACCATTGATTTCTGAAGTAAGTTTAGTTTTTATATCTTCATCATCTTTTGTTTCATAAAAAATACTAAAGGACCGCGCTCTCTTCCCTTTCCTGTTAATGTTTAGACAGCAAGGACTACAACTCACTCTCAGGAGGCCGTTTTCTGGGCGTGCTGAGAATATGATTTACAGTCTGACGGGTTGGATACATATTGCTGTTAAATTAGATAAAGGTAGACAAGGCATAAAGGCAGAGGTCAGTCTAGGGCACACAGTGAATTCAAGGCCAGGTCGAGTTGCTTAAAAACATAAAACCAACACAACTTCCAAGGGCTAGGTCTGTGGTTCAGTGGTAGAATGTCTGCCTAGCATGTGCAAGGCTCCCAGCACTGGGGAGGGAAGAGAGAAAGCACAGACAGCAGAGGCAACTCTAAGGAATGAACGTAACCACAGACTTTGGCCTTGAGTCTACAGGCAGAGCTACTGTACATTACAAACGTCAGCTTTCCGCCTAGGCAGAATATATCTAAGGAAATGTCCATTTCTTTAAAGACCAGGTTTGGCAATTAGTCATGAGCACACCAACAACAGCAGCTCTTCAGTGCCTGAGCCCAGGACTGGCCTGTGGGAGCTTCTCTCCATGTGAAGATACTAACACTGCAGAAGGTGGGATATGAGAAGGGCGGAAGTGGTGGCCGTGCAGGTCAGGCGTTCCTCTAGGAGGTCTCTCCTAAGTTGCAAGGCAAACAGGTACCTAGAAAGAGATTCAAAGCAAGAGCAGATTAACTCCAAAAGTTCTTTGGACATAATACAGACATGCCTCTATAGGAGAGCACACAAGCTCTGGGAAGCAGCAGCACTCAACACTGAGCAAAATGCAGGGCCCTCCCTCCAAGAGCAGGCAACATTACAAAAGCCCTTTCACAAAACAAGCAGACACCAAAGGTCAGAACACAGATCTCTTCAGCAGACTGAGCCATGCACGTCAGAGCACACACAGTGCTCAGCACACAGAAGGACTCTGTCTGACAGGAGGATAGAGAAACCAGCCTTCATGGGCATACCACTGACCCACACAGTCACACTCTCCAAGGCAGCACCTTTAACAAAGAGTTCATAAATTCATGTTATAAAACTGTACTCACAGTTTTGGATGAAAGAACAGAAATACACAATTAAGACAGTTTCAAATGTACCTGAGATACTTTTAAGCAGATTGATAATATTTTATCTTGGTTAGGCTCTAAGATACAAGCACTTTAAAATACCACTATTGAAAATGGAACTACAGAAGGGAATCTAAAAGCATTTATGAGGCCAAGCATGATGACACACACCTTTTGTCCCAGCATGGCAGAGGCAGAGGAGGCAGAGGCAGAGGAGGCAGAGGCAGAGGCAGAGGCAGAGGCAGAGGCAGAGGAGGCAGAGGAGGCAGAGGCAGAGGCAGAGGCAGAGGCAGAGGCAGAGGCAGAGGCAGAGGCAGAGGCAGAGGCAGAGGCAGAGGCAGAGGCAGAGGCAGAGGCAGAGGCAGGTGTAGTTCTGTGAGTTCAAGGCCAGCCTGGTCTGAATAGTGAGTTCCAGGACAGCCAGGGCTACATAATAGTAACTCCTGCCTCTAAATAAATAAATACATACATACATAAATAAATAAATAGACTGAGTAGTTGTTCCTCAGTATTGCTCTGGGAGCTACAAAATGTGTATAAAACAAACATCTTGTCTTCCCAGAAATTTACACTTTGGTACAAGGTATTACAATTTTACTAGATTTGAGAATGGAGAGATGGCTCAGCAATTAATAGAAGAGAACTTGTTGCTCTTCTAGAGACCAAGGTTCAATTCCCAGCACCCACATGGTGGCTCACAACTGTAATTTTAGTTCCAGGTGCTCTGATGACAAGTTGGCTACCAGGCACACATATGGTACACAGAAATTCATGTGTATATTACTACATTTAAAAAAAATAATTTTAAATTAAAAAAATTACATTGTTCTATTTAAAAAAATTACTGCTCTTTTTTTGAAAAACGAAATGGAGTGCTTCATCAACTTGCATATCACCCTTATGCAGACGGCATGCTAACTCTGTCTTCTTCCTATTTTAGTATAATCACAGCTAAAAGGAACACCTACATTCACTTAGAATTTAAGCTTTTCCACAGCGGTATTCCAGAGTTCACAGGGCATGTCAACAATGATATTTCTTTGCAATATTTCAACAGAAAAAGTGGGAATCCTCCTCCAGAGCACCGAGGTGACTGACAGTGTGCGCACAGTGAAAGGCCATGGGTGGTTGCAACTGGGAGAAACACCTCTGCTGACAGCCGAGGTGCACCTCTTGACGCTGATTTGTCACACAATCTCCTCAAGGTCTGCTACGCTATGTACACTGAAGGCTGCAAGTGTGGAGAGACTTCTGTGCAGCATCAGTATTTCCCTAGGCAGCAGGTAGGTGAGCAAGGACAAACAACTTTTGTTTTCTATTTTTATAACTTTATTTGAAATTTTCTTCAAATCTTTTGCCACAGATACAGTTTTGAGTACATTCAATGGGAAAAGGTAGAATGAACGTACAAGGGAGTAACTGACTTCCTAGGACTGTGGTATGGTAGAGTGCTCACCAAGTGCACGCAGCCCTGGTTCTCTCTACCCACATATAAGCAGGGTATGGTGGCCAAAGTGTACATTCCTAACAGTCAGGAAGTGGAAGCAGAGGATCAGAAATTCAGGGTCATCCTCAGCTACACAGTGAGTTGAAGGTCAACCTTACCCATAAGGATCTTTTCCAATAACAAAGCAAAAATAAAACGGATTGCCACAAATGTACTTGAATTCTAATTCTCAGACTCAGGATCCTAAATTAGAAAGTATTCTGTTTAATTTGGGAGAATATGATTTAAAAGTGATTCCCTTCAAAAAGAGAATCCATGGTACTTCTTAGGTTTCAGTAAGTTACCAAGGTCTGTTTCACATCCACTCACAGTAGTGTGGCTTTGCTGACTGTAGCTTACAGTCCTCATCAACCTAAGAGGCTGAGCTCACCCATCTTAGAACTGACTTTCTACGAGTTTCTGGATGCTCCATGATCTACAAAGTCTCTAAGAGGGGTTGGGTTCACTGTGATCCACTTATGAGCCTGGTCCAGTCAGGACTTAAGTCATTTTGGGGCACTATGACAGTATCCTGGTCGATTTCATCGCATGTCACCTGTGGTTTTGAGCCTATTTTATTCTTATCTTATTTTAGTTTTTTTTTTTTCTTTTTTCGGAGCTGGGGACCGAACCCAGGGCCTTGTGCTTGCTAGGCAAGCGCTCTACCACTGAGCTAAATCCCCAACCCTTTTTTTTTTTTTTTTTTTTTTTAGTTTAGTTTTTCAAGACAGGGTTTCTCTCTGCAGACTGGAAGTCCTGGGATGTGCTCTGTACACCAGAGCATTGGTCTTAAACTCGGGGATCTACTGTCTCTGCTAGGATTAAAGGTGTGTACCATATCCCACAAGATTGGAGTCAAATTTAAATTTATTGCTTTATTTCTCATTATAAAATCAATACACATAATTTCTTTTCCTAATCTTTACTATCTAGATGACTGCTGTTAACACTCTATCAGTAATTTCTGAAGAAAAGCAACCTGTAATTAGAGAAGGAATGGAAATTTCCTCATATCCCTGGCCCTACTCACTCCATCCCCCTCTTCATAAGAACTATTGATGCTATACATCTCCCACTTATGTAGGTTTCTGTTGATATCTATATGAACAGAATTTTGACAAATTTTATTCATATGCATAAATCTAAGTCACCCAAAGAATACTGGTTTGAAATTGTTCTAAGCTGGGTGGAGGTGGCGCACACCTTTAATCCCAGCACTTACAGGCAGAGGCAGGTGATCTCTGAGTTCGAGACCAGCCTGGTTTATAGAGCGAGTCCCAGGATAGCCAGGCTACAAAATGACCTTGTCTTGGGAGGGTGGAGGAGTTGAGAGGGGTGTAGTCTTAACACCCCAAGTTTTATTTTCAAGTGAAAAGCATCAGTCCTTCTCTTAGTTCTATTTTATATTTGTTCGGTGTAAGGAGCATCAGCTAAGATGCTTCCTATCTGTGTCTCCTAGAATTTATTCATATCCTCACTCATTTACTGACTTGGGAATGTGGCATACAATGTGCAAGTAAAAGGTAGAGACAACTTGTGGGAGCTGTTTCTTTTCTTCTGGGTTCTGGGGACTGAAATCAGGTCAGGTTTGGCTGCCTTAACCTACACTGAGACATTCCAACTGTTCTTTTCATTAGTGTGTGTGTGGGGGGAGGGAGGGACGGGGGGGGGAGACAGACAGACTGACAGACAGGCAGAAGGAAGGAGGGAGGGAGGGGTTAAATGCACTAGAGATAATCTCAGAGGTACCAAAGTGTTGATGTTGTATTAAGGAATGAAAACATTTTGTATTAATTTGAGTTTTTGAGTACTCCATTTTTCTTCCGGTATCTTCCATTTGTCTGCACTTGTGGTCCTGGCTTATCTGTGTCAGTCTGTTGTTAAATTGTTGATGCACACAAAAAAACACAAGAATGATATGAGGGATTCCTTACATAAATCTTTAACAAGTTTGCAGAAAGGAGTCATTTTACCAACCCCAACTCACTCAGACAACCAATATCCATATGTTGTTGCCAACATTTATGGTGAATATTTATTTCATATGATTGCTTCTGCTTATTGGCTTTTAGGAAATAGTTACCACAACACACACACATACATTATTCTGGGTTGGGGGCATGGAAGAGTACATAATTTAAGGAATGAAGCCATTAATTAGCTTAGGTTGTAAAAGCTGACTGCATGCAAAATCCGAGGCAAGGTTAGTTGTTATGATAGTCTCTTAAAGGCAGGTTAAACCTCCGAGTACACCACAGGAAGAGGATGTTAGCTGGTTTTAGTTTGTTTGCTTGTTTGTTTTGTCAATTTGACACAGGCTAGAGTCATTTGGGAAGAGGGAACCTCAGGTGAGGAAATGTCCCCATCAGAATATCTGTGAGCAGGCCTGTGGTGCATTTTCCTTGATTAATGATTAATGTAGGTGGGTCATCCCAAAGGGGTTGCAAAACAGGTTGAGCAAGCCACAAGAAGCAAGTCACTAAGCAGTGTTCTCCCACTTCATTTCCCGGCTACAGATTTCCTCCTTGAGCTCCTACCCTGACTACCCTCAGTGATGGAGTATGACCCGAGAGTTGTAATCTGAAATGTATGAACATTTTCTTCTCCAAGGTGCTTCTGGTCCTAACTTCAATGAAGATAAGCCTTATGTGATCTCCAGGTGTACATTAACTTGGCTGTAAGGTCTGACAGAAGTTCAATCTTTGTAAATACAAGAAATATCTTCATAAACTTGTATCACTAAAGTAGCATATAATATTTTCCACAATAAGTAAATAAACAGTAAAGCCACAGTTCCACCACACTCAGTGACACCTAAGTAGAGAGACAGCCTTGTTCTTTCCTAATCACTGATGGCAGAGGACCGACAAGGCCCTGACCAGAGGGAACACTTTACCTTGTGTACTCTTCTTGCAACTGACCAGGGTCAGGTGGGAAAAATTTTACTGCCAGGCGAAGCACTGCATTCTTCGGCTCTGTAAAAACAAAATAAATAATTTCAGATAAGATTAATTTCCATATTTATTTTCTTTCCATATTATTATCAAGAAACTTCCTACGCGTGCATTTATAAGGCCGTAACTACCAGTCACATGTATTGGGAATTTCAATACTTTGCTTTAAGCAGAGACTACTTGGGAACATTCTTTAGTAGGTGGGAAATTACACATTAAAGCTTTTAAGTTAATTCCAGGCATGGTGACCTCTGTGAGTTCAAGGCCAGCTTGCTCTACAAATCAAGTTCTAGGATATCTGAAATTATATACTAAGACCCTGCCTCAAACAAACAAACAAACAAACAAACAAACAAACAAAAACCCCAAAAACAAAAAGCAAAACAAAAACAAAAACAAAAAACCAAAAACCAAAAAACAAAACAAAAACAAAAAACCAAAAAAAAAAACCCAAACTGGCAGAGAGGATGTAATGAGTTGGTAGAGTTTGTGTCTAAAATGCACAAGGCACCAGGTTCCATCCCAAGACCACGTAAAAGCCAAATGTGGTGCATATATCTGTAACTCCAGCATGGAGAGGTAGGAGCAGAAGGACCATGAGTTCAACATCATCCCTGGACACACAGTAAATCTGAGGCCAGCATGACTACATGAGCTCTCTCCCATTGTAATTTAAGTACAATTAAATTATAGCCAGCTGTGGTGGTTCATGGTCATGGTCCTTAGCCCTGGGGAGGCTGAGGCAGTAGGATGGCTGTACACTGGAAGCAACCTAGGATAAATCTTGAGATCAGTCTGGGTCACAGAGTAAACCTCTGCCCCTAAAAACAAAAGCAATCTAAACAACAAATTTATGTCAGGAGTGGTGGTGCATTCTAGGACTTAGGAAGCTAAAGCAGGAGGATCATGAGTTGAAGACTAGTCTGAGCTACAGAGAGGGGCTTTGCCTTGAAAACAACTAAATACATCAATAAAATAGATTCCTTTTTGTATTTCAGGACAAATCACATTAAGGTCAGTGCAGATCTGAGGTCTATGCTGAGATGTAACCATGCCTATCGTTTTTAGGAGACAAGGAATAGCCTTTTCTTCTCAGCACAACGGTCACTCTCATGTATCCTTTTTTTCCTAATGTGGTTGCTAGAAAAAGGTGTAGTCAATGCTGTGCATGATGGTCTGTACTTGTAATCCCATCAGCTGGGAGGCTGATGCAGGAGGATAGTGAGTGCAAGGGCAGCTTGGATACGTGGAATGAACCTGCTCCTCTTCCTGTAACGAAAACAAACAATCCTCAAACCACAAAGGCTGTTCTGTTAAGTGTAGGTGTGCTTGCCTGAATGTATGTATGTGTCCAACACACCGGCCTGGTGCCCTTGGAAGCCTGACCCTGGAGTTGTGGGCAGCTGTAAGCTGCCATATGGATGCTGGGGACCAACCAAGCCTTGGTCCTGCATGAGCCCTTTCTCTAGTCCTCAAAAAAGGTTTCTTAAAAGAGGCACTGCAGGGCTGAAGAGATGCTCAGTGGTTAAAAGCATGGGCTGCTCGTCCAGAGGAGTTCAATTCCCAGCAACCATATGGTGGCTCACAACTGTCTGTGATTCCAATTTCAGAGGATCCAGCACCATCTCACAGGCATTACATGTAAGCCAAATACCAATGCACGTAAAATAAAAAACAATGGCTACACAGAGAGACCCTGTGTCAAACAATAACAAGACACCCAAACCATCAAAAAAGAGGTGTTGTGATGTCTCTTCATAACCTAGAAAGAAACTTCTGTTTTCACCCTCCATATTGACCCACAATTAAGATATCAAGGAATAAGGACTATGACTTTCAAATTTAAACTAACTTACCTAGGATGCTGATTTATTATGGTTTTAAAAGCAACCATTGGGGTTGGGGATTTGGCTCAGTGGTAGAGCGCTTGCCTAGGGAAGCGCCAAGGTCCTGGGTTCGGGTCCCCAGCCCCAAAAAAAAAAAAAGAAAAAAGAAGAAGAAAAAAAAAAAAAAAAAAAAGCAACCATTAAGTGATTTCGAGTCTACCCACTTCGACCGCGCTACCTATACAAAGCAGTGACAGTGCCTGTGAGCACATCTAAATACTGTTCCAGAACAAGGCACCGTAAGTGAGGACGGTTTTAAAGGAGCTAAGTAAGGCACTTACTTCGCACTTGCCGAATGATAGGTTTCATAGGTTCAAGCCAAATCTAAAGAGGGTTCAACAGAAGAGAATAAACTATTAAATACTTTCTTCACTTAGTAGGTACGCTACAAAATACAGTCAGGAAGTTTACGGCAGGCGACTTTACCCTGCTGTGCTCTTGCACATTGAACATGAGCTGCACAGGAGCTCAGCAGCGCCTGAGCAGGACGGCGGGCAGGCGGGCGGGCTCTGGGACTCTAGCTTTACTCTGGACAACTCTACGTCCCAGGCAGAGCCGCTGTGGGCAAACAGTGAACAGAGAGATGTCTGCTGCAGACCAGAGCAGACAAACTCCAGCAAACCCCTGTCCTGCTCAGGGCTGAGGCCCTGGACAGAGCAGAACAAGGGCATGCTTTCTGATCTAAAGGGCTGATACAATTTTTTTGTTTTTAAGAGAGTCACATCTATAAATAATAGAACAACCCATACTTTTTACAGGTTGTTTAATAAGTAAAATGATGCAAAATTAGTCCACTTGGCTCAAATTCGACTTGAACACAATTCAGATTTCGCAGGATATATGAGGAGTTGCCATGGCAACTCAGGTTTCTTGGCACAGGTACTAACTGGTAGAATGAGTTCAGGAAAGATATGCATTTAGGCTTAAAGGCAGGTATGTTCCCCATAGGTAAAATCGAGTACTTTAATAGTATAATGTGCTACTTATCAAACATCTTGTTTAAATCATTATAGTATGACCTAAAAGGCTTTCTGTAATTATGGTGGATGCCATAATTACTCTGCACTACAGTCAAACCCAGTGTCCAAATGCAAATCCAAAGCACATACCCAGTAGGACTGGACGTTCTTGAACTCCAGACCAAAGTAGTCACATTCAATCAGATTCAAATGCTTCCACACTTGCGTCAATAAGACCTGTCCGTCACACTTAGGCTGCAGGGAGACAGGAAAGAAGTTCACTGATTGGGTGGAAAACAACAAAGGTTTATGAAAACTGGCATAAAGTTACATGTTTCACATAAAGTTTTATTAAATTTCTTCCCTCAGTTTTGCCTTTGTGTGTATAAGATTCACAAGCTATATCACACAGCAAATAAATAGATCTTGAGCTTAGAAACTGATAAACTAAATATACAAACAAAAACTGCCTTCTCAGTGTGTTTAGTCAAATTTCTTTGTAATTTCAGACCACAGCAACCATTTTCAGTTTCAGTTAACATTTTACCAAAGAACTTATCAATATAATTTACCAATAAAAAGCAGCATTCCAAAGTCCATTTATAGGGTTGCAGTGAGAAATTTACTATTTGATAGTACTTTCAATGCTGTGTATCCAGACTGTCCTGGAACTCACTCTGCAGACCAGGCTGGCCTCAGACTCAGAGACTCCCCCTGCCCCAGCTCCTCCCTTCCCTCTGCCCCCTCCCTCCCCCTGTCCGTGTCCCTGCCTCTCCAGTGCTGGGATTGAAGCATGCACCACCACCACTTGCCTGAAAAACTTGATTAGAGAGATCAAATTATAATGATCCAGAATCATATTGAATTAATATAATTTATCTTCTACCTACACATAAGCTGAATGAACAAAACTCAAATAGAGATTAGTGGTTAATAAATTAGTCCCAGGATAAATTAAAACAGTGAGATTTCATTAATCATGGAGGACCAGAAGAAGTGTCTTTGAGGCACTTCTACCTAGTTCAGGGGAAGCTATATGTTTTTTATTTTATTTTATTTTTTTGAGGTAGAGAGATGTTGTATGAGCTATGGGGCTACATTTGGATGACAGAGGACAGCTTTTTGGAGTTGAATTTTTCCTTTCACCTATTCATGGCTTCTGTGGGTTCCAGGGATTGAATGTAGATCATCCGACTCAAGGCTACATTTCTGCCCTATTTGAAAAAACAAAAAACAAAAAAACCTGGGAGTGTGGGGAGCACATTGCTGCACACCTTTAATCCCAGCACTTGGCAGCCTGTTCTACACGGTGAGTTCCAAGCAAGCCAAGGTTACAAAGTAAGACTGTTGTCTCAAAAACAAAACAACAAAGATCTTTAATATTATAAATTCATATGTATATCCCTCGAGAAACAAAGTTGGAAATAACTTTGAAAGTTCATTATGTATCTATCTGTCCTACCAAGCCCACTTTTCCACATGGGCACTCTTATAAACTGCTCAAAGCTAGTTACACAAGGAGCCATTTAGGAGAAGACTGACCAACCGAGTAACAGCAGCAAGGCGTGGTGGCTCATGGCCACCATCTTAGCACCTGGGGAAGCTGAGCAAGGAAACTACTGAGTTTGAGCTCGCCTGGCATACACAGTGAGCCCAGCTCAGCCTGGGCTCCAGAAAGCTTAGCTCACTCAACACAAACAAACAACCCAAATAAGTAGTAACACAACCATAATGAAAGAGAACCCGGAACTCTATCTACTATGGAATAAAGTTCAAAGGAAAAAGATCAGTTGGAAGATTAAAGGTCTCCACAGTCCATGAAATATGTGATGTCTGCACACCAAATCTTTAAGAAAATTATCATTATTGCATTGGAGAGAAGAAGTAAAGGTAAGGCTTTATCGTTTATTCTTATGATGCTGGGTCAAGTGGCATGACAACCTTTTCTTCGTAAAAACATAAAATAGGGGAAGAGGAAAGTCTTTAGTGTTCAAAAGCACAGCATACTCCAGATGTTCTGGGTAACCACCGTAGTTATTCTCTTAGGAGAAAAAAAATCACTGAAGAAACAAACTCCTGAAATTTCTAATAAAGAAAGAATAGTGGAAAAAATAAATTGGATACCTTAAAAGAGGACTACAGAATGAACTTGAAAGTCTTTGGGGAGAGGGGCAATAAGGCCTCATTATGCACCTCTATATAATAACTTTGTTATATAGACCAGATAGGCTTCCAACTCAGAGATCTCTCTGCCTGTGCACCGTGAGTGCTGGGATTAAACGCACGTGTCACCACACCTGACTCCATTTTGCTTTCTGGTTTTACGTAGCCCTGGCTAGCCTGCAACTTGCTATGTGGACCAAGCTGGCTTTAAAAACAAGAGGCCCAAGTGGTGGCTCACACATTTAATCCCAGCACTTGGGAAGTAGATGCAGGTGGACCTCCGAGTTCGAGGCCAGCCTGGTCCACAGAGTGAGTTCTAGGTTGGAGTGGGAGTGGTGATGGTTTACACAGGCCCTGTCTTGAAAAAAGAAATGAAAACAAAACAAAAAAAAAAATCCAGAAATCCAAATACAATTTTTTATTTATTCATTGAGAATCTCATATCTATGGGCTGGAGAGATGGCTCAGTAGACAAAAGGCTCTTGCTGCCAAGCCTGACAACCGAGTTTGTCCCCAGAATCAGCATGGTGGAAGGAGAAAACCTTGTCCTCTGACCTCTACATCTGAGCTGTGGCACAAGCACACACCCTCCCCAGTAAATGAAGACTTCCCAATTTATCATCCCTCTTTGACACCACTTCTTTTTACTCCTGTAATCCACTGAGCCCAGTTAGTGCTGACTGTGTGTGTACAGATGGATGAGATCTGGCTGGATGTGAGCTCCTGAGGCCATGTTCTCTCCAGAGGCCAGCGGTTCACTGCCTTCCCCTCACCCATCTGTCCTCTAGCTCTCACACCATTATCAGTTTGCCTTGTTATAGACACATTTATGAATAGCGGAACAAATCTTACAGGTAAGTTACCTGTCATTACTTCTCACCACCTCACAGGGAGAACTCATTGATGTGATGGCCTCTCTGAGAAGGTTTGCCACTGCTGTGACCTGAAAGAACACCCCAAGACCCACTCCCATCTATATTTCTCCAACACCCTGGATTATTAAATAGGTGGAAGTCGAGGCAGTTATGGGATGCTTGCTACACCAACAGCCAGACCCACTAGGTTAGAGAACCACTCCAGGAAGCCTTCCAGAAGCTGCTCTGTTGCCATGTCCATCTGCTTCACTGGGATGCTCGACCATGTGGGAGCACTCTCTCTTCCAGTTCCCCCATTTCCAGAGCCGATGGAGTTCAAGACTGAGGGCGAGAAGGGAATGGGGAGGCAAGTACACCCAATGTACTGCTTTAGGGGGAGTCCTTTCCCCTTCATTCTGTCAGAGTGCCCCCTCTGACAATCTAAAGCAAAGTCAGCTCACTTCATGGCCGTCTGCGTCAGTTCTACCTCTCATACTATTTGGTAAGGCCTAGCTAGCAACATGGACATTACACTGGTGTCTGCCTATATGATAGTTCTTCCTTCTAGACAGCCAATCTGAAGGCCAGGTACAGGGTCTTCCTTCCTGTGTCTCCAGGCCTAGAATGTGGTAAGTACAGTGCAAATGGCAATAGAAATGCACAGCTACGATCCTGACGGCACCCGTAGTCTGAGATGAGTCTTACTTCAGCCCCTTCCATTTTCTACTGCCTGGCCACTCTCGTGTGCCAAGCAGGGTAGTGTGGCCTGGGCTTGCCAACCGGACCTACATGTTAGGTCCCATGTTCCCACACAGGAGCACAGGTTCACACTCAAGATGCACCTAATGCCCAGCATGTCCTATGCCTATGTAACTATGTGTGTACACACACAGACATGTGCGTTTGGGTGTAGTCTATGCCCACGTAACTATGTGTGTACACACACAGACATGTGCCTTTGGGTGTAGTCTATGCCCACGTAACTATGTGTGTACACACACAGACATGTGCGTTTGGGTGTAGTCTATGCCTATGTAACTATGTGTGTACACACACAGACATGTGCCTTTGGGTATAGTCTTTAACTTTAGTACGGTTTTACTAGATAACCGAGTTCTCCAAAGTCTGAGCAACAGAGAAATTCCCTATCTTTTGTGTCACTGACATCAGACTTGAGTCCCACAAATGTCAAAGAGACATTTCCAAAAATGTGTACATTTTCTTCAAAGCATTTGAGGAAGGGTAATATTTCCAAAACCCAAACACATACAAACATATCCTCACATAAAATTTAAATTTATTGATAGTATCCTTAGTAAAATACAGGCAAATATGTCAGTAACAATTAAGAGCATTATAACAATGCAAAGTTCATTCAAAACATGTAAGAAATTTTGTACTGTATTATACCATTAGACTTGTGTAGAAGAAAAAGAAATCCTACGACAAGGTGGCAAGATGACTTATTGGATAAAAGTGTGAAACTGTGTAAGCCTCCACTGTGTAAACTGGATCCTATAGTGAAGGACAGAAGTGACTTCTAAAAGTTCTCCTCTGACCTCCACACACACATCAGCCCAGGATGGCCGAGAAGAAAACCTTGATCTCCTGAGCTTCGCCTTCACAGTGCTGGGATCGCAGGTTCACACCACCACATGCTCCTCACGTCTATTCTTGATATAAACTCTTCTGTGCTTGCTCTGTCCGTGTGTTTGAGATGTAGCCTGTCTGTGCCATCCTGGCTGTCCTGGAATTTGCTATGTAGACTGGATTGGCCTCAAGCTCACAGAAGTCATCTTGCCTTTCTCTGCCGCCTAAGTGCTAGTTGCTAGTTTGGTTTTTGAGACTAAATCTCACTATATATTAAAGACTAACTTCAAATTTGCATTAATCCTCCTGCCTCAACCTCATAAATGCTGGGTTTACAGGTATATGTCACCACGCTTGGCACATTCTTCCTATTCTTGTTTTAAATGGTTTATTTTTATGTTTATGGTGTTTTGCCTGTATGTGTGTCTGTGTGAGGTGTTGAATCTCTTGGGACTGGAGGTAGACAGTAACCGGCACGTGGGTGCTGGGAATTGAGCCCGAGTCCTCTGGAAGAGCAGCCAGTGCTGAATCATCTCTCAAGCCCCCCTTGATACACCATCTACACTATTAAGAAGCAGGAGGTTCTCTGACTTTGAGGCCAGCCTGGTCTAAAGAGTGGGTTCCACA
Organism: Rattus rattus; assembly: GCF_011064425.1. Taxonomy (NCBI): domain Eukaryota; kingdom Metazoa; phylum Chordata; class Mammalia; order Rodentia; family Muridae; genus Rattus; species Rattus rattus. The sequence continues at coordinate 165,487,012 of NC_046157.1, read as the reverse complement.
ATAACCCTGTCTCGAAAACCAAACAAAAAAAGGATTTATTATCCTTATTTTGTGTACGAGTGTTCTGCCTGCACATTTGATGCTCACTGCATGAGTATGTGGTGCCTGTTGAGGTCAGAAGAGGGCACAGAACCCCTTGAAGCTGAAGTTAAAGATGGTTGTAAGCAGCCATGTGGGTGCTGTGAACTGGCCGTGGGTCCTCAGCAGGAGCGGTGAGTGGAGCCATTGCTGCACCTACCTTGAGACAATTCTCTTTTGCAGTCAGTGCTGCTGGCGATACAAATGCAAGCTGTGAACACACCGGGCAGGCAGCCATCGCTAATTAAGTCCTCGGCCTGATGTCACTGCGGGGCTTTGCTTTTTTGTTTTTTTGTTTTGGTGGAGGGTGGTGAGGCAGGGTCCCAGCTCAGAGCATACATGGCTAGCCTGGACCTCCCTAAGTAGCCTAGGCTGGCCTTAAGCTTGCAGTGAGTGGTCTTTTAGCTGCTGCCACTTGGTACTTGGATGATGCGTGTGAACAACTAACTATAATTTGAGAAGAGACTAGAAGAAATAACTACATTTTTATTTTATTTTTTTTTTTTTTGTTCTTTTTTTTCGGAGCTGGGGACCGAACCCAGGGCCTTGCGCTTCCTAGGTAAGCGCTCTACCGCTGAGCTAAATCCCCAGCCCCATAACTACATTTTTAAAAACAAAAAAGTGAGCAGCTATCTTGGAACGAGCTGGGTCTGTAATGCCATTCGTTTTATCTGCAGCTTCTCGACTGAGTGTATGACTATTCCTGGGGGTAAAGTGTTGAGGTCTACAACTGCATCCTTTTCTCAGCTTCCTCCTTCCACACCTCCCAGCTTTGCTGCAGAGGGAGGTGCTCTGATGTATACTTAGTTACACTTCCTGGTGGACCTGCTCCTTCCAGCATTGCAGAATGACTTTCTGTTTTCCTCCAGTTTACTTTGTTTAGTAAGAAAGCCTCGTTCCTTTCTCCTACATTTTCATGCCATACCACATTCTGGCCTCTAACCATCTCTGGATTTAAATGGTATGTTTCTTGTAGTCAGTATATAACTGGGCCTTACAAATTCAATTCAATTCCTACAAATATTCTAATGGATCTTTTCATATAAATAGGAAAAAATTCCAAAATTTGTGTCTATTTATAAAACATCTCATATTACCCAAACAATCTTGACAATAAACACAAAGTTGGCACACCATATTTCCTGATTTTGAATTGCTGGCATTATAAGCCACATGATCAAAGCAATATACACCAGCATTAATCTATACACAAAACCAGCAAAGGAGAGAGCCCAGAATCAAAACAAGCAATTAAGTCAACTAATTTCTGTCAAGAAGACATAATAGGAAAGAATAAAGACTTTAATAAATGGCACTGGGAAATGGAATAACCACATGCTGAAGAAAGAAACTGGGCCCTTATCTAATGTCGCATATAGTAGCCAATTCAAAATTGATCAAAGACTTAACATATCTGCTTAAAACCATAAAACGTTTAGAAAGAAGGACTAGTATAGTGTACCCAGAGCTCAGCACACACTTCTAAAACTGGTGTATGGTGGCAGAGGCAAGATGATTACTACAAACTCAAAGCTAGCATGGTTTAGAGTGAGGTGCAGGCCAGCCAAGGTCTCACAGTGAAACCCAGCCTCACAGCTGCTTCCAACCCACAAAAACAACAAAAACCTCCTGGAAATAAACACAGAGAGAAGGCTACTTAACACTGGCCTTGATTTTTTTTTGGATCTCATTCCAAAAGCAAAAACAGACAAATGGGACTACACCATTTGAGAAGCTTCTGCACAGCAGAGGAAATTATGAACAAATAATGAACAAATAGCATGTTGAGTGTGAGAAAATGATACAAACCAAGTGTGACAAGAAGTTGTTTTTCAAAATACATAAGCAACTCGCACAACTCTCGAACAAGAAACCCCAGACCAACAACAACAACAACAACAACAACAACAACAACAACAACAAGTAGAGAGGCCCGAGGCAGACAGTTTTCCAAAGAAGATGCAAGGTAGCCTCCTGGGGTATGTCTCAGAGGGACAGTGCTTGTCTAGCATGTGCAAGGCCCTAAGTTGGATGCTTTGTACCTGGAAAAGAAAAGAGAAGGGAAAAGAGGAGGGTGGAGATGGAGTAGGAGAGGAGGAGGAAGAGGAGAAGACAACACCACCACTACAGAGTTTAGACATATAAGAGGGTTAATAAGCTCAGACTTAGAGATAAGTAAATAAAAAGTTAATTTATCAGCACTCCCTGCCCTGCTCTATATGACTGGCAAATGTGGAGTCTCAAAGTACACAGTGTTGGCGAACACTGGAAACAAACATGCTCACAGGGTGTTGCTGGGGGCAAACATCAACCTGAAGTGGGAACCCTGGGGGTTGTCCTGATGATATTTTAATTCTGATGTTAATTCTGCTTCCTCGAGAGGGGTTTCCCCAGACAAGCAGTCGGTCACATACTCAGGTGACTTCATGTGAACCATTTTTCTATTTACTAGTCAGTAAAGGCTAGAGCTTGTGATTGGGCAGTGGAAGGGAAAGGTGGGGCTCTGAGAGTGGGAGGAGGTAGAAAGGAGAGAAGGGAAGGAGAGAAAAGGAGGAGACTGAGGAGGGGGGGAAGGAGGGAGGTGGAGGAGGAGGAGGAGGGGAGGAGGAGGGGGGGGGGGGGGAGGGGGGGGGGGAGGGGGGGAGGGGGGGGAGGGGGGGAGGAACCCCAAAGGAGGGGGGGGAGGGGAGAGGAAGCAAAAATAGAGCAGAACCACGTGGCCAGGAGAAACTGCAAACAGCAGAGTCTCACAGCTGTGGAATGAGTTAGTGTAGTGCTAGTTCTGCCCAATCTAACCATATAGCTTATAACTCTAATAACTGGATTGTGTGGTTTTGTATGGAGTTATTGGGGTTGGCAATTACTGCATGGAGACTTAAGTGTTCTTCGGAAGGGCAGCTGTGTTGGACGCTGTTTTGTTAGGACAAACATGTGAAGGAACATTTTCCTAAACTGGACACGTGTGAAAGGCTAAGGCAGACTAATGACAGAAAGTTTGGTTGAAGCAGGCACAGGAGAGAGGATGTTCTGTTAAAACAAAGAACCTGAAAGCACACATGATGGATTCTTTGCTAACAACATGCATGTATTGGTCTGCCTTACACTGTGTAGTTGAGCTGCTTTTGTTAGGACTCCATAGAGAGAAACACACCAAAACATGTCTGGTGGTGTGCTGCAGTTTTTTTGCCGCTTCTGGGGACTTAGGTTGATTGGCAGAGTGATGTCAGCTGAGACAGACACACATGCTAAGGCTAGACCTGTGGAGGACATGTGATGTTTGGAGGAATAAATAGGATTTGATGGACAGTGATAGAGGCTGAGCTTGGCTTGCTTACAGAGCTTGCTGTTCAATGCTTGTGAGTCTCGTATCTTCACTGATCTTTTGCTTCCCGGAGAGAGGCACAGTTGAGAATTTCTGGTGTCCCTCCTGTTGCTGGAGGCCTGGTTGTTTCTGCTAGGTAATGCCACCACCACTGATTCGTGTTTTCTATCCAGACTCTACCAAAAAACTGGACTGCTGGTGTATCTGTGAAGTGTTTGCACGTGGATCGAGCTGCCACTGCTGACCTGGGAACTGAACTGCCGATTTCTGGACAACACAGACGGGAGTTGCTCCAAAGAACCTTTCTAAACAGGTCTACTTCCCCTGTGTTCTTTCTTTTCCACTACTTCTGGTGGGGGCTGGGTTACAAGAGAGACTAAAGCATTTAAGAACCATCATTAAAAGTAAGGTCTGGAGAAAATTAAAGTTACATCAACCACTAGTGGGGCCCAGGGTGGGACTGCCCAACATCTTAGAAGTACTTTACAAGTGCAAAATCATGCATGAAAACAGCAGAGGGCTGCTTGACAAAATCCGAACATTAAGACCAGGCTTTCTAGGCACAATAAAAGGACTAAGGCTGCTCTTTGCATACTGGAATGGAAGTCAATGTTAGAGGAGAAAAGTAATGAGACTTACTTTGGGCTCAGATTTCAGAGATGGTCATTTGACACTGTTATTTCTGGGCCTATGTATGACGAGGCAGGACCAAAGTGGCTCACAGGAAACAGGAAATGGCATAGGAACAAGATATACCCTCCAAAGACATGCCCATACTCACCCAACTTCAAATAATTAGGTTCTATTTCCAAATGACAGAAAACAGCTATAAACTAATCAATATTAGCCCATTGTGAAAGTAAGCACTTTCATAATCAAATCCTCTTTCTGTATGGTCATTCCCTGGGGTCCAAGCCTCCAACATATGAGCCTTTTTGGGAGATGCCCTGTATCTGAAGCAAACATATGGTAAAGGCAATCAGAAATCAATGGGGTAGACTCTCTCCCTAGTCCTCTGACTCATGGGTGTGTTGCTGGTCATCTCCAAACTGTACCAGCAACCATCCTTCCTGAGAGCTGGTGAACCCCTGATGACAGGGAGTTCCTGAGGTATTATCTGGCCCCTGTGTTTAACAAGGGCAAGTTCCACTGTATATACATGAGACATGCTTTGAAGATGGATTTCTAGTTCCTACTGGGTGGTTATTTTAAGTCCTGGTTTTGTTCGTTTGAAGATTAAATGCTACTCTTATCCTGTTGCTGGTTATTTTTTGTCCAATTGACACAAGCTAGAGCCATTTTGGGAGGGTCTTTGAGCAAGCAGTGGGGTATTTTCTTGATTAGTCATTAATAACTAATGTGGGTGGACTCATTTTATTATGGGCAGTGCCACCCCTGGAGAGGTGGTCCTGAGTTGTATAAAGCAGCAGCCTTAAACAAGCCAGTAAGTAGTATTCCTCCATTGTCTCTGCTTCAATTTCTGCTTCCAGGTTCCTACTTTGAATTCTTGCCCTGACTTCCTTCACTGATGGACTGTGATGTGGGCGTGTAAAAGAAAGAAACTCTTTCTTCCCCAAGTTACTTTTAGTCATGGCTTTTTATTACTGCCATAGAAACCCTAACTAAGTCAGCCTGAAATGGTTTTATAGACATTTAATGAAATAACAGGAAACAGGCTCTGTAACGTGAGAGGGACGGGCCTCTAAGCAAAAAGCCAATGTATACCAACTTCACCCAGACAACAGCATGGGCGTCAGAAAGCATCTGCCTGCACACACACCAAGGACACGCACCCTTAGGGGGTGACTTGCACAGGACAGGTCCTCAAGCAACTGTCTTTTCAATGAGGGTCTGCTGAGAGGATAAGACAACCCAGGGATTGAGATCCCTTGATTATACTACGATGGATGCACTTAGTCAAAATGGATTTAATAACTTCTTCCTCCTCCTACCTACACATAGGCACAGTAGGTGCTGTAGCTGTGGCTCAGTGCTAGAATGCTTGCCTACTATGTGCAAGGCCCTGGATTAGATCACCAGCATTAGGGAAAAAATAAAACATGAAAAAATTTTATCTTTATCATAATGTGCTTTAATTTTTAAAGATTTTTTTTAATTTTATATGTGTATAAGTGATTTTTATATTTTTTATTTTATGTCATGTATATGTAAGATCTGTGTGCCTGGTCCCCTGGAAGTTAGAAGAGGGTCACAGATTCCCTGGAACTGGAGTTAAACATGATTGTGACCCAAAATGTGGGCACTAGGATCCAAACTCAGGTCTCCCTGCAAGAGCAACGATGGTTCCTAACCACCAAGCCATCTCTCTAGCCTGACATATATTTTAAACGTACAAAACTTTCAGAATATTTTTCAATATTACTTTCCAAATAAGTTTAATAGGCGCATTCCCTTTAACTTTCCAGGAGCCTTTGGCCTGAGTATAGCTTATTAAGTGTCACGATAAACTCTGTGTTTAGTGTTCTGCACATCTGTCATATGTCCATCCTGTGTCTGTATGCCATAGCTCACACGTGCCACAGTGCACCCAAACAAGTCAGTGAGAAGTCCGGGGACTCAGCCCTTGCCAGCCCTGGTTTGAGGCAGGATCTCTCTTGCTGTTTTACTGCTGTGGTTTGTACTCCAAGCTCACTGGCCCAGGAGCTGCCAGGGGTCTCTCCTGTCTCTGCCTATGCCTGACTGTGTGGACTGCGGGTAAGAGCTATTATGAGGGCTCTAACTCTGGATCTGAGGATCTGAACTTAGGTCATTGTGCTTGTATGGTTAAGGGCGTTTACATCTACTGAGCTATCTCTCCATCCCCCATGTGTCCATTTTTACCCTCTCACATATTCTATATTAAAGTTTACCTTCTTTTTTTAAATGAGGAAATTCAGTTAGACAGTAATTGCCCTTCCCCAAAGCAATGACAGGTGAAAAAGACTCTCCATGAGATGAGGGACAAGGGCCACCCATCCACCAACAGAACAGCCGACATCATCCAGACACTCAGATGAAAAGAAACGAGCTGTCCCAATGGCAAACCACTTGACAATACAGCCACCCAGATCAGAATACAATGTGAGAACTACAGGGTAAAAAGCAAAACATTTTGTCCAGCATTTTGTCATTGGCATTCAAGTGAGTCCCTTTTCCAACCTAGACATAAAGTATATTGTTCAAAATCTACATCTACAAAAGTGCCATTAAAGATTCTGTCTAGATAGAAATGGTCACAAAAGCTCAGCTAACAAAGTACTTCTTTATCCTTTGTCTCCAATCTGTGGGAAAATTTTTCTGCAAACAGCTTGATTTTGTCCTCTGGCCTGTTTACCTCACGCACCCATTTACAGTTCAAGCCAAGCTGCTCCTGTAACACAATCTGATCTGTATTATTAGCTTTATTACTTAATATTTGTTTCTTGTCTCAGATTTACGTCATCCTCAAATTGCCCTTTATGCTATATAGCACAGTTAAAATAATCATGAGATCGTACAGGCAACTGTTGCTTTATTCATTCAAGATTCACTGAAAGGTCACCAGCCTTGGGGACAGCCATCTTTAGTCTCATAGCTTGCAGCTTCAAGTCTTACTTAGGTTCTCATGTATCCTTGTGTGATGTGAATGGTGCTTCTAATTCTGGTGAAGGTGTCTGCACCGCTGAGGGAACATGGCAGACTACATGCACTCTACATTCTTAAGACAAAAGAGACTGACTGAAGACAGAGGTGGTAATGCATACGTATAATCCCAGCACTTAGGAGACGAGGACAGGAGGCCTCTTAAGTTCAGGCCAGTCTGGATTAAATAGGGAGATCCAATTGGACAAAACCAATTAAGCAAACAGACAACAAAGTCAAAGGGATCCATAGACACAAATTATTCTCAATCCTGGTACATGGGCAAACCCAAGTTTGCCTGTCAGTGAACCCAACCAATATTTTAAATGTTTAGATAATAGTTATCTTAAACTATTCTGTTGGGGTACACTTTGTAAAGATGTATTTCTGTCCTTCCTAACCAGCCTAAGACACACTCTGATTGGCTTTAATAAAGATATGATGGCCAAAAGCTGGGCAAGAAGTAGAAGGCGGAACTTCGGGGCTGAGAGAGGGTCTCTGGGAGAAGAATCTGAGGCAAGACTTGCCAGAGTGACATTGTCAAGGTTGGACATATTGAGTAAGTGAAAAAGAAGTAATGGCCGCTGTCAGAAATGAATTAGAACTGACAGGTTAATTAAGTAAGTAGAGCTAGCTGGGAGGCAGCCTTGCTATAGTGCCTAAGCTTCTATAACTAAGTCTCATGTGTGTCTTTATTCTGTAGCAAGTCTGACAATAGTACTCAAGGAAACAATGTAACTTAAGATTCTAATTAAAACCTGTTAAATATCAGTAAGACAACTATTTCTTGTTGCTCCTCATCCCCAAATCCATGTTCCTCAGCCATACCCTGTGGTGGTGGGGCAGGGCATTGAGGATAATATGAGAGTCTCTCTCCTATTTGGGACTTTGGGAATTCTTGCCAGCAGTGTGTAGGATAGTAAATGACTTTCACTACCCCATGAAATTCACTGGCACTCCAGCCCTGGCCTGCAACCTGTTCCTTTGACAGCACTGACCTGCACCATCATCCAGTGGTCTGAACTCAGCTTTGGGGAAAGAGGCCTTTCCAAGTTTGAGACTTCACTGAGTTTTCTTTTCCTCAGCTCTAAGGGGTGGCTGCTCAGTAAAACTCTTGTTCCTCTTGTTTCTTAGCATTGCTCATTCCTCCCAGTCTTTCAGTCCTTTATAACTAGCTAATGGTTGTTTCTGTTAAATATCCCAGTTTAAGATCTGAGTGTAGTATAGTGTCTTTCTCCTGACTAGACCATGAGTAACTAAATGGACAGACTCTAGAGAATACACTTGCACTGGGCAGCCCTAACATTTTTCAGCTTGAAAAGCGGCCCCGATTGTGGGGCAGGAAAGCAAAGCACCGTGCACCTGCAAAGCTCTACGTTGCTAGCACGACCATAGCGATGTAACGAGAGCGGAAGCTCTACACAACCAGGAGAGTCTTCGAGTGTGTGAGAACAGCTTTGTAGAGGGTCACCAGGTATATCAACATGCACTCCCATGCTTATCAGCACAAAGAAAACTTGCCTACCAATGGCTCTCACAAAGGAAGCAATGGGCCTGAGACACAGAACCTGAGATAGCCTTCCTAGTGGAGAGACTTGTAGAGCGTGAGGCATGAACAGAAGTGCAGATAGTAGAGAACTACTATCCCATTAGTGAGTGAAATTGCTAACGTTTCCCCACTGAGCAAGAACAAGGGCATATCAAGAAGGATTATACCATTAGTCTTACTACAACCTTGCTTTCTCAGTGCATTTGCATACAGCATGCCATACATAGGGGAACAGAAACAGCCTATTAACTGATGTCTAGGATCCAGACAATTAACACAGGATTTTCTTTTATTTCTTATCTTTCTACTCAGAGAAAAAGAAGAGTCCGAGGCAGCTTGGCTCACAAAAAGCTCTCTAAGGGAAACTGGCATTATGTAATTCCTTTATTTCTTCTTTATGAATAGAAGTGGGTCCTGACTTGTGTGTACATGGTACATGAAAACAGAACCTGCCATTGGTATACCCTGCCACCCCACCCTGCTGGGACCCTGCTCATTTCCACCACTCGATGCAGCATGGGGACCCATTTCAAACCACACAGATAAAGGAAGAGTGACCAAACACTCCTCTCAAATTCCCGAACTACCAATGCCATCCTGAAAAGCAGAAAATCAGCTGCAATGAAAAAGAGTATTATATGGCACAACAAAGAGGAAAATATATTCTAAACATTTTTATTCTTTTTTTTAAGATCTATTTTTTTTTAACTTTTATGTATAAATGTTTTGCCGCTACATATACATTCAAATTTCCATAGCTGGTTTTAAGTGTATGTGGAATATTATGACAGGAGATAGTCACAGTGATGGTCAGACATGTATGTGATGGGGAGACAAAAACATACATGTAAAATAAACTCAATATTTTAATAAAGTAAAAAAAAAGGAGGTGCTTCTTTTCAGGAAAATTAAGAAAACTAAATCCAAACTCCAGCAAAGCCAGTGAAAGCCAGGGGTATGGTTACCTGCAGGATGGGAGGCCAGAAGGCAAGTCCGATTTCAGTAGAATCCTTGAATAACACATGCTGACGGCAAAGCACATAACCTTGGACTTGAAACCCAAGCTTGTCAGCTGAGGCTAGGAGACCATGGAAGCAAGTCTAAACATGGCCAAAGATGGCCTGGTGACACAGAGGTTACAGGCAGGAAACTATGTGCAAGACCTCCATATGTACGGCGTGTTCTACATTTCAACCAGGTTATAATCAGCTCACTCAGATGTAAGAACCTCCTTAAAACAGCCAACCCTTGAACAAGTGCTTTGCTTTGAAGAGAAGCAATGCAAGTACTCGATGCTCACACATGCAGACATGCAGGTAGCCACTGACAAATGACTGAAGCAAAAGCAACGGCCACATGAAACCAGCACAAGGTGTGACAAAGTTCAGAAAGAGTCACTAACAAAAGGTTATGTGGATGAGAAACCTTGTATTTCTGAATATTAGCTGTGTGACCTTGGGTACGAGTAGAAGCTAGAAAGTGGGGCAGTGGTGGTTCATGCCTTTGAGGCCAGCAGCTGCAGGTGGATCTCTGTGAGTTTGAGGCCAGCCTGGTGTACAAAACCAGTTCCAGGACAGCCAAGCTGTTACACAGAGAACTCTGTTTATGGGGGAAGAAAGTCAAAAAAGCAAACAAAAACAAAACAAAACAAAAAACCCAGCCCCACACCCCAAAAAGCAGAAACTAGGTTACTTCTCTTTTCAAAACTTAGTTGAAAGCTCAGGTTGTTATAACAAATATATCACAGGCTTATGACTTATCTTCATTCGCCTCAGGGTCCCGGAGGCTGAAAGTTTAAAGCAAAGGTTGCAGCAGACGTTCTGTATAATGAGAGCTCCTTCTTGGTTCAAAGACCGGAGTCTCCTGTAGCTGCACATAAGAAGAGGAGCGAAAGCAGCTCCTTCTTGTCTCTGCTTACACGGGTATGGACTCCATTCATACAGGCTCCACCTGGATGATCTATTACCTCTCAAGTCTTGAAATATCATCATCAAAAATGTCACACTTTTTAAAGGATGCAAATGTTCAGTCTATAACATAAGAATTATTTTACTTGGCAAGATAATCAAAAGCAAAATTTAAAAAACAGTTTGAACAGAGATACCCCATGAGGGTAGATAAAGCTGCTCACAGATGTAGGTTATTAAATGAATATTCTAATCCCAGGAGTGGACTACTTCCCTATAATCTGATGGCCAAGGAGGTCGCTAAGGCCCTCCAAAACAGACAACTGCCACAGTTCTTGGTTGCCTACTAGATCTAGTCGGTAAGATCTTACTAGTGAAGATACTGTAGGCCTTATCTCATCCGCTGCTGTGCAGGCTGCTGAGGAGAACTGTAATCAGCAGTCTTACTCCAGCTCTCTCTTGTATATAACAATGCACACTGGCCAGGCAGGAGGGGTGGGTCGAGCAGCGCAGCGATGGCAAACTGTTACAGGTGTGACTCATTTCTAACTGGATTTGATGCCCACTCCACAGGAGGAAATGCACATTTAATACTTTAAACCCAGTCAAAAGCCCAGTGGCTAGGGAGGGCAGAGAAACTAGTGCAGAGGCCACTGCTGCTGTTTTGCTGACTAGGATTCTGTTCTTGTCCAATCACCTTCTAAGTAACCACGTTTATGTCCTCAGAATAGTGTGCTGTCAGTGTTGGTGAGAGAAGCTTCTCATAACTGGTGAAAGTACAACAGTTAAATGACTACTACATGCCAGCTATAAATGGGGTATGTATAACACACACCCACGACTGAGGGAAACTGAGGCAGAAGGGGTGGAAAGGATGTATGGGGCAGAGGAACTGTGGCAAGGGGAGTCAGTGGATGCTGACTTACAGGATGACATAGTAGCTGCACTCACAGCACATGACTATCTGTGCAAGACCCCATATGACTCTCAACACCCGGAGAGGGAAGGAAGACGAACTTGCCTCCCAAGGATTTATTCACAAATAAATTGAAGATTGAGGAGACATTATCTCTAGCTTGGTACTATATGCTTCTGTATATAAACTCCACCAACTAACGTGTCTATAAGTAACCCGTATTCAGGTGTCTTTAGAGTAACAGAATGATCACACACAGAAATCTACTAAGAGCAGCTTACAGACTGATCCAGCCAGTCCAACATCACCAGATGGAGGGGAAGAGTCCAGTTAACTATACCAGGGAAGGACAGGCCTCAGCAGCAGGACAGCAGAGCAAGGGCACGCAGTTACAAAGCACAAGCTTCCTTTTCAAGTCCTTTCTTGTGATCTGCCCCCAGAGAGTGTAGCCCAAACTCAAGGAGGGTTTTCTGACTCCAAACAATGCAGATGTAGGGCGTGTCTTCCCACCTCAATGATTTAATCAAGAAAACTTTTCACAGCAAGTCCAGGGTTTAGTTGACTTCAGAGCTACCACTGAACCTAATGCTATTCCCAGTCATCTCTAAATGTGACGTTTAAGAAAGTAATTTTTGTTTATTTTATTCTATTTGTTTATATAAGTACACTGTACCTGTCTTCATGCACACCAGAAGAGGACATCAGATCCCATTACAGATGGTTGTGAGCCACCATGTGGTTGCTGGGATTTGAACTCAGAACCTCTGGCAGAGCAGTCAGTGCTCCTAACCACTGAGCCATCTCTCCAGCTCTAAATGTGACTTCTTTAAGTAGGTAAGAAGTAACGTTTTAAGATATGTTCTCAGCAAGACTTGATATAAAATTCCTAGGATTATCTTTTTAATTCTTTAGTACAATTCCAAGTTCTACTATACAGGTAATAACAATTTTATTGCTTAACTACATTTATATGGATAATTATGCAAGGAATTTCTATTACTTTATGATTTTTTAAAAAGCTGAGATTGGAGTGTGAGAGGAAAGCTAGAATGATGGACTTGTTGCTCTTACAGAGGACCTGGGTTTCCTTCCCAGTACCTACATGGTGATTTATGACTATCTCATAACTACAGTGAGCCAGTCAAACAGTAGGTAATAGTGCCTCCTATTCGACCCTGATGACCACACACACACGCACACACACACACACACACACACACACACACACACACACACACACACACACAAGACAGTGAATAAATTTGAAATTCAAGTAAAGTTATAAAACCAAAAATTTTTTTTTGTTGATTTTTGTTTTCGAGACAGGGTTTCTCTGTGTAGCCTGGCTGTCCTAGGACTCACTCTATAGACCAGGCTGTCCTCAAACTCACAGAGACTCACCTGTGAGTCTCTCAAGTGTTGGGATTAAAGATGTATGCCACCACTCCAAGAACACTACTTATTTTACGTACGTACATATATCTGCATACTTGCTAGTGCCCCAGGGTGCATCTGTAAGTCAAAGGACAGCTCCAAGGTTAGAGTGGGCCCTAGAGATTGAAGGAACTCAGGTTGCCATTACAGGCAGCAAGTGCCTTACCTGCAAACAAGTCTCACTGGTCCTAAAATAGGCATGTTCTTGACTTAACCTAAGTTTGCTTCACTTGCTATGGGGGCTGGAG